>NW_027419549.1:0-68442 GCF_009905375.1 Apium graveolens | reverse complement strand
TTCTTGATCCACTCTAAGGACATGCTTAGTGTCAATCATTTCAATTTCTCCCACATACTTATGAATCACTTTACGAACAACGCCTTTTTGCTTATAATAACCTAGAGTTTTACTCATTACCTTAACAACAATCCCCTCCCATAACCAGTAATCCTTCCTGTTTCTATGCTCTTTGGCCATCTCTTGCTCCCTCATCAACTCATCCAAAGCCGATGTTTTCTTAGTAGCATCTTTCTTACGTTTCTTCTTCTTACTCCCCCCAGTTTCCCCTCATCAAAAATATTAGAAAATGGAAAGTTTGAGGCATATTTTATATATGTTCTTGATATGATTTCCGGAAACTAACACTTGGAGGTTGTTCCTTGACATGAGGACTTAAACTTTCATATTTAGATCTAAGATCTTTTCTTAGTGGAATCCATGAATATATTGAGACAAAGTTGCTTGTTTGAAATGAGTTATGGGGATTTTGTCCCATATTGGTATTGTAAAAGAAAGATATTGAGTTTATATAGCATTTTGTGTTAGTGTTGTTTACAACTACTAGCATAAGTGGAATGCTTGTGTGGCCTAGTGCTAATGAGAACTCTTATATTTTTCTTTTCTATTACAAGTTAATTATTTATATTGATTATTTAATTATTAATATAAAATATATGAGTAAGGATTATTTTAATCATACTCTGAATATATATATTTTATAATATTAATATTAAGTAATCTGGATATAATATAAATAATAAGGAAAACCCATTTTTTTTACTTTTTCTGTTTTGTTACTCGGTGTACCACATCGAGTAAAATAGAAGAAGAGTAACTTGAGATGCCTATATATTGAGAGGTACACTTGAGATAAAAATGACACAAGTCTCGGTGCCTACCTCGCAAACATATATGAGTTGCATAGGTTTTTTGGGCAAACTGAGGTGCGAGTCGCTGTTGATCATTGTTGGTTCTGTGGCCAGATTGATCTGTTTTGTTTTATCCTGGAAGCGATATTGCTGCATTCCATCACAGCTTAAGTGGGGGGCAATAATCTCTTCAAGAACAGTCAAGTCCTCTTGAAGGGTTTGGCGACTCAGCTGTTGTGTCTTCTTCTTATCAGAATCTGGAAAGCGATAAGAGATAAGTTTTCTTTACTTTCTTTGTCAATTACAGTCTTTATAATTTGTTATTGCCTTCGTGTTTTATTTCGTTAGTTGGTTATTTGCCATGTTCTTGTTATTATATATATAACTGCCCATTGTTGTGTGTAGTTAGAATTATACCCAACAAAAAATCAGTCTCAAACGCTCCCCTTTTTCCTTGTTACCAATACTCTTGGTCACCGCCCCAGGCTTAATCTTAATCTTGCCACCATCACTTTCACATCTCTTAAACAACTTAGCCTCATTCGTCAACGTTGTTGTTGTCATATTCTGTTGCGCACGCTCAATCTGCCTCATAATCTCCCTATCCTGCTTCTCATCATCCACCAAATCAGCCCTAACCCTCTTCCTCTTGTCCCTAAACAACCTCTCTGAATCGCTATTAACATACCTAATAAACCACCCCTTGAACGTCTCCTCCACCTTACACTTCCCCGTCTTGCCCAAATACTTAACAAACCAGTCAACGTCACCCACTGCGTAGAATTCATATGAAGATGATGCCTATCAGCAATATACTCATTATAAACAGACGTAGCCGCAACACGACTAAACCCATGACTCCTCTTGATATGCTCCAAAAACGTAAATTCAAACTCCTGCGAATAACATTCAACAACAAAATTAGGGTTCTGACCAAACACATGCATCTGACGTTAATGACCTTTACTCATACAGTGACATTTAAATCCATTCCCATCTCGACATTGTTTCTCACACATCTGACAACACCATTGTAGTTTTTCAAGCCCTCTTGCTTTCATTCGATTTGCTATTGCCTTTGGGCTTAAAAAATCATTCTTTCCCATCCCGCCGATTCAGACAATAACAGCGCACAATTCAATTCAAATAATAACGAGTATGTTTATCAATTAAACCATAGAATATAAACAATACAATAATCAGTTCGAGACTTACAAAAGTGTCGATGTCAATTCAGCTTCAAGCCTCTGTGCCAATATAGGTATTATATTATCGGATAATGTACAAATCAGACTCCGATTGAAAATCGGATCAAGTCCAATATATTATACTAACCTTGTTTATAATAAAAATATACAAACTTAATAAAATATTAATAATTAAATCGGTCAAATAATTTTTACCTATTAATAAATGATTATTTTCGAAAAATTAAATAATTTTTAAAACACTCTATAAATAAGTTTTATCTTTTAATAAATGATTATTTTTTATAATTTCTATTCATGTTACTAATTAGTTATTTATAGTCAAACTATGATTATTTGACTCATATAAATAATAAATATAATTTTTTTGCGAAAAAAAGAAATTATTATTTTTTTTAAAAAAAATTAGAAAATTACTTTATTTTTATATATAGCAATTCCGTATACCATTACAGGTTTAGCCAATAATAGTCGATCAGTATTTTATATTATAATAGCCAACCATTTAGTTCTCACCCGTTGGAGTGAATCGACGGTTATAAATTTTTTTATATAGAGAATAACTAATATGCCACCCTCAACCTTAGTTATCATTTTACTAGAGCTGTTCACGAATCGAGCCGAGTCGAGTTTTGACATAAACGAGCCGAGTTTTTTTTTTTTTTCTGACGAGCCGAGCCGAGCCGAGCCGAGCCGAGCTTTCTTATCGAACAAAAAAACGTGTTCGAGCTCGAGCTCGTTAACTAATGAGCCGGACACGAGTTTCAAATACGAGCCGAGCGGAGTCGAACTCAAGCCTATGAGTGAGCATTTCCCGGTTCAGAACCGAGAAGCGAATCGAACCGATCAAAAATTACGGTTCTAGTTCGGTTGTTCACCAATTCGGGTCCGGTTCGGTTCTTGTTTTTCTAGAAATTTCGGTTCTCGGTTCGGTTCGGTTCTTATAATACTAGAACCGTAAGAACCGAACCGTATATAAATGAATAAATACAAATATATATATAAATATAGTATATATTACGTATTATGTTTTCTTATTTATAATATTTTGATAAATTTTAAGAAAAATATGAATTTTATTGTATTACTCGTTTCTTTAAATATATTTGGAGTTTCGAATATTTTTATAAATATTTTTGTTCTTATATATTAGAAAATAATCGAATTTAAAATGATCCGCCACTAATAAAAATCTTTTTTTTACTAAATTACCCTCCATAAATAATCAAAACTAGTCAAAATTTAAAAAGTTATAATATAAAATAATATGAAAAATAAATAAATATAAAATAAAATATAAATTCGGTTCTTTCGGTTCGGTTCGACGGTTCCGGTTCGGATCTTACATATAAACGGGTCCGGTTCAATTCTTGAAATATTGTTATTTCGGTTCTCGGTTCTTTCGGTTCGGTCCGGTTCTGACCCGTTGCTCACCGAGGCCATAAATTAAATGAATCGAACTTTTTTGACCCACATTAACTATTTGAAGGCCAGCCCAGATTGAAGCCTAACCCAAAATTATCAAAAAAACCTAACCCTAAATTAGACACACACACAATCGCACCTTTTCCGAAATCACCGTCGCTCCTCCTCCGGCCGATGGTGTCTCCATGGTTTTATACTCGTTTCTCCAACAAGTGTATGTAAATAGGTTGTTTACAATCTGCCATTACTTCTGTTACCGATCCATTCCAATTAGAAACTAAAACAGCTTCGTTCATTTGTTTTTGTAAGTTTTTTTCAATTTCATAATCTTAAAAGTTCCGATCATTTGCATTTTTATTTTCTTATAGTTTGTTCAAATATAGGTACATGATTCATGTTTTAATTTATGTAATTGCTTACACATGTCCATCTACAGTGTAATATAGTTATTAAACTGAGCAGTTATTAAACTTTAAATTATCTTCAAGTGTTTAGTGAAACTCCTTTAAGTGTTGGCTTGCAGAACGCTATCGGAAAGAAAAGTATTTTTCTAAAAATAGAATTGGGGATCTGTATATTTTGTGCCACATGAAAAGTAAGCCGAAATAGTTCTACGCTATGAAACAATAGAATTATGGCCCTTATTCTCACAATTTGGGGAGAGAAGGCCCAAAATCTCACAAGTTGGATTATATGGCCTTTTCTATCACTCAAAAACGTTAATAAATTTTGCGTTTATATTTATTTACATATGACAGTGCTAGCGTAGTGGTTGTGTGGTACACATCAGTGCTATGTGCGCTTGGTCACCAGTGTTCGATTCCCAAGTGCACCATATTATTTTTTGAATCAGCACAAACGCAAATAACTGATGCGTGGCCTTCAAATAAACGCATCAAAATCTTGCGTTGAACCATTAACGCAAAATTAAACAGCGTTTTCTGAATTATTTCACAAGCAAATAAAATCAATTATAACTCTTAAACGCAAGTAATAGATGCGTTTTTCGTTTGAATTGGAAACGCAAAAAAACATTGCGTTTTTAAGTGATAGAAAAGGCCATATTTCAGCGCGCGTGAGATTCAGGGCCTTTTCTCCCCAAATTGTGATACTAAGCGCCATTACCCGAAACAATACTAAGTCCAAAAATTACTCTGTACCTCTAAAAAGACTTCAATCATTCAACCCTTGAATATAAAGTGATTCAGGATATAAACTGGATTAGAATAATCATGATCGAGTCTCACCTTTTTACCACAACATTCCGTTGTCACAAACTTACAATTTGTATTCATAGATCTAGGAATATGGTTTGAATAACACAAACTGTACGTTTCACCGATTGCTTGTGTCATTCCTTATTTCAGCATGTGAACTGAAAGCAGGCTGCTTATAACAATGTTATCATTTGCCATGTTATAGGCTCATAGCATGTCTTGTGCTCCAATTATTATTATTTTTTTGTGTTTTTATGAATGAGTTGTTTATAAAAGATTAATCTATTGTATTAAAAGAGGAGTAGTTAGTTATCTAATGTGTTTTTTATATTCTTGCTTACAAAGGGATCTGATAAACTTGTGACTGCATATTATTATTAACATAATGATGGATTTGTCACTAAGAAAGTAAGTGGAATATTATGATAGTCTTATTTAATTTGTTGGTTGGCTAACTTCATAAAAATTTGTCTTGTAATTGCAGGAATGAGGTCATTTAGGTTGTTGTGACCTACCAGTCCAGATAAAATGTTGTGCGCCCATACACTACTTGATTGTTTTTTCTAGCTTTTTAACTTTGTTTGATTTCTACTAGGAACTACATTTTTACTTTTACTTTTGGTAAGATTAAAAAATTCTTTTTAATATGGGATTTAGTCTTTCATACTTTTTTGAGTTTCTTTTTTTTATTTAAATATTGTGCCTTTAAATATTTTAGGATTTGAGGAGATTACCCATCCTATTTTAAATCAGATATGACGTGGTCGTTCATTGTGGTTACTTGATTACAAGGAGGGTGTGGAGTAAGATCTACAGCTATTGAAGGTGGGAATTAGGTATATATCTGCTTATATTAATTGTTATTGTGACAAATGATGTTTGTTTGTTTTTCTAGCTTCCAATTGGTTTGTTCTGCTGCACTTTAATGTTAGAGCGTATGATTGGGCTTGTACTGAATTTTGATACCTATTTAATTCCATGGACCAAGGATTAAAAAGTAATTGCAACATATGGTAACTGCCTGTGCGGATGTAATTGTTTTGTACAGTACATTACTGTTTAGGGGTTTTTTAGTTTTTTCATGTAAACTAGCCAAACGAAAATTGTTTATGGTGGTAAGAAAGATTGTGGAAGAGAGAAATTTGGGTCTATAAAAAAGGGGAGAAAAAGGTTTAGGGTCACCATTTGATTTCATTGACGTGTTGCTTACTGAAAAGAAAGAATCTTCTTGATATCTTTCTTATTTCAACTAACAATAAATCAAAAGATGACTAAATTTGTGATGATTGAGCATTTCATATTATTATCAATACATTACGAAATTGTTTCTTTTGGGGGCCATAATTTTTCTTCTATATGCTTTCTATGACTAACAATGCAAAGGGTGAGAAGAAGATAATATGCAGGCCTAGATCAGTTTTGCTGACAAAAGTCATGTGCAACTCACAGGCCAGGAGCTAATATAAAATTTTAAGAAAGCATGAGTTGATGTAACTAATACAAGTGGTAATGATCCTTCATCACACAAGGTATAACAACGTTCCCACCTGGGAAACAAATCTTCTTCAGCTGTTGTACTTTAATTAATATATTTTTTGTATAATATATCGATCGTTTAACTAATAAATTTTACTCTTGACATCAGCACTGCATTAATTTACAAGAATTAGCCCCAAAACCTGAACTTTAAAAAAAAATAATTGCGTGCACTATGTAGCTGTATAGTGTATTTGTATCTCACGACGGTCTATATTCAATTTATATTTGAATGTGATTTAAAAGGATTTAGCACTTCTTCGATGTTGACTGACCTGGTTGGTTACCTGGAGCTGGAAGTTGCACACCGGCAGGTATGCAATAGATCGGCTTCATTTAACTGTACATTAGGCAGAAGTTGCGGATGATTTTGATCTAATTTGGTAGCTATTATCGATAAAAAACACGCGGGAAAAGCTTGCAATTTTTGGTCAACTGATTGCACTAGATTCAAAAGCTTATGATATTAACAGAAATGTGTACTGTAATAGACCTTAATTTTTTACTTGCTTCCGGTTTTAATATTACCCTTGGTTCAAATTACCTGTTAAATGTGGGAAGTATTGAACCTCCACATAACTTTAGATATTTGGCACAATATACATAGCAGCTTATACTGGACTGGTGAACACGGTTAGTGCCCCAGCTTTCCACTTTTACTAATGATTCAATATCAGATTGTTGTAGCGTATTTAATTTTGTAGGCAGACAAAAGTTTGGTTATTAAAAAACATTGGATAAAGTAGATCATTGTTGAGCTTGTTAATAAATATATGGTAAAACACAATTTGTACAATAATAAATTTTTAATTCAGTTCCTATTTAGTACTATCCTTCTTTGAAATATGTTTGCTTTAGTAATATTTTGTTTGTGAATTCCTGGAAACAAAATTCTCTCTACGGAAGGAGTCGGTAACCGGTGACTTCTTTCAAGGCATGGTGACATCTTAATGCTTGTGCTCTTTTTTACGCAAGTTGCTTCATAGTTAGTAGATTCATTTTCTTTAGTAATATCCCGAAAAAAATGGTTCATCTACCTTTATATATTAGAAGGCAACCAAGGTTAAAAAGGGATAAATAATTGTACGTGAAATGACTGATGTATCCCTACTTCACTAATAATAACAGATGCCACAACCAAATACATGTATCTGTATGTAGAAGCTGTACGTACATCACATAATTAGGTCCTCCACTGCTTTCTTAAAGATCTTACTTAAATCATATTCTTATTCTAATGTGTGGCCCTAATTATGTTTAGTGCGATTGATTGTTGAGAAAGTGAGGGAACCAATCCCCCTTCCCGTTCCTTCTATTCTTTTGTAGAAAACACCAGTTTGTTGACTTTCTCTTATGTTTATATTTCTGTCAAGATGTTACTAGAGTTTCTCTTATAATTACTTGGAAATATGGTTGCAATGAAGGCATTCACTTTTTTTGGTTAAAGAAATTTATCTACACATTCTATATAAAATACTATTTCATTACATTTATTGTTCGCAATAAAAGATCTAAGCATATGTTTTAATCTTGTTCCATGATTTTTTTTCCAAAGACCAAATTCATTGTGTAGTATTTTGTTGTAGTACATAACTTGTTATGTTCTTGTAATTAATTTTCTGCTATTTTTAATTTTGAATTCATTGTTTTTAGGACTAGAAAAATCTTACACTTAACTTTACAGTGACCAAAGAACAAACAAACGTGAAAGGAAAAAGATGTACATCCAGGCTCTCATGGATGAGTACGTGGATACGTTGAGTTGAGCTGAACTGAGGTAATCTACTTATACTTTCATATATTACAAGACAACAAATGTTGCAAAATACTACGAAAGAAAAGTATTTTGTAGACAACCGGGGTACTTCTAAAATTGTGGATCTCGAGTAGCTCGATAATTATTATTTCTCGTAGCATAAGGTACTTTAGAGCAATATACTTTTTTGCTGCTTCTTTTGCACAAATTATACACACACACACACACAGAGATATATGTGTGTGTGTGTATGCTGCTGTTTTGAAACAGAATTTGCACATATTCTAGCTTGATTTAGAATCTGCACTTCTAATACTGTTGCATTTGCCCAGAATCTGACTATTTTTTTCTGTTGCCATACTTATAATTGTTTCTTCCCAGAATCTGCATATTTCTTTTTAAAATCCGTTATTTAAAATAAGAAACAACTACATTTAATCAAAATTTGGTTAATTTACTGCTACTTCTGCATATTTTTCTGCTATTTTAAACCAAAATCTGTTACATCATGTTTGTGTAAAATCATTAAAGATGTGGATTGCATAACCAAAAAATTGCAGATAAACAATGGTGTCAAAGTTAGAAAGACTAGAACTAATATATCCTAATTAGTGCAATATCCCAGAAATGTACTTTGTCAATAATTTCCATTTTCTTTCCAATATTTTAGAATTGTGTTTCCCAGGCTCTCTTCTGAAGATATTTTTCCTAGTGTTCATTTGCATTATGTATAAATTCAGTTACCTCCTTTCTTGGTTTGGTCAAGATAATAATCTTTCTTTTAAGCAATTATGGGGGGACGGAAATTTTGGAAAGCTTTTGACCCACAAATTAAGAGTTTTTCCAAATATTTCTTTCATCATCTGATTAGATTAGTATATGAAAAGTGTACGCAGTTAGCCTGGATAAATCCTTGTAATGACATAATTTATTCATTTAATAGTTCTCTTGTCTCTTACCTAGGTGTGACTTTAACATTATTCCCAATATAAATGTTGCTCTCATAATATAACTGAAAGCTTTTGTTTTAAACAAGTTTCTGGGAGATGGATGTATTATAAGGAGTACATACTAACTTTGTTTGGGAGATACAACACTCTTAGAATTTAGTCAAAATGATTAACAAAAAAGGAGTATCATATTGGTCAAGGCTATATACAAAGATGTCGCAACTATAGGATCCTCTGGAAAGCTCGTTTTTATTATTCTTTTTAATTGAATTCGAGAATTATAAATCATTTGAAAGGTTGAGGCATTTGTCAGCGTAGCGAGTCGAAGCCTTCCATTTATTTGCTTCCCCCTTTTCCCCCACCCTACCTTTCATTTCTGCTAAAGCTTCCCCAGTTTATTGGATTAATTGATTGGATACCTTATGGGATTAATTGATTGGATACCTGAGAACTATAATCTTTCCTCAAAACAGCTTCTGCGATGATAGATAATAGTCAGGTTTGTATCTATGCCCCGACATCCAATTTTAGACTTTGAACTTATGCTCGTCATGAAATTTGACTATAATAATTTCTCTATGAGTTTAAGTTGTTTAAAACATCATATTAGTTTGAAATTATATTTTGTACATTTGTTTAATTTTTATTAATAAATTATATACATTTTAGATATACAGACCACCTGCGTCACATGTATTTCCCTGTGGTTTTAAAAAAAGTTACCACACCACTTTAGCTAATAAGGTTTGTGCATGATCCATCATAATTTGTATATGAACATTCAAACTTGGTATGATTTCATTTTTTTTAAATTTCTTTTTCTCAATCCAAATTTCAGCTATCTTTTTCACCTTTGCTTTTGCAGAGTGCTTATAAATATTTAAGTATTTAAAGATATTTGATGTTATGAGTTACGCCCGTACTTTGTATGAGTTAACATAAAGGTCCGTGCCTTGCACGGAATTTTAAGGCACGGGCTTCTACGCTAATTAATATATATTTATCGAAAAAACTCAAAATACAACTAATTTATGTATTAGAAATTGGTAAGTAGCAGTTGCGAAGAAATACATTACACAGTCACCCCCTCCCTCGTTACTCATCTGCCTTCCGCCTCCGCTTCCGCCTCACAAAGTACTCACAAAATTAAATTAGTCTGTTTCTTGTTTTGTGATTCGTTTAAAACTTGGGTATGTGATTGTAATTTGATTCAAACATGGGTATGTGATATTCTCTGTAAATCGCTGGATCCGATTCTGTTGGTTGGTATGTGATGTGATGTCTGTTTAGATATATGTATATGCAATTGTAAATATTATTGATGAACTGAATAGATTAATATTAAAATTAGATTAATGGACTTGCTATTGATTGATTGATTTAATTGTTTAGAGTGTTTTTAGTTCAACCTTTACAATAACATCTTTTAATATGGACTTGTTCAATTCTGAAACATGTCAAAAATTGTTTCAGCACAAGGTAATTTGAACTTGATTTTACTATGGAAATTCTCCACATAGTATTTGTATCAGTTATCAGTATATTATGTCAGATAGTTGCTCTGAGGTTTGTCTCTTTCTTATTTATATTGATATTCTCATTATTTTCTTACTACCAGAATGAATTATGCGCACACGAAATAAAGGGACAAAACACCTTTAAAATGTTTGAGTTTGTTACTATTGGTTCTCAAGGACACCTCACACAGTTGAAGCTGTTGCAGCTATTTTGGATATTCTATTGGAAGGGAATCTTTGTCATTGTAGCTGATAATGATTTGACAGAGGATAGGTGGCTACTATGGCTTTAACTTTTCTATAATTGATGCTAAGTGATTTTTGAAATGTTTTGATGCTTGTAATTAGCCACTTGCAGTAAATCTAGCCTGATCATGGTTGGGACAATTCATAACTGAAGTAAAAGTATAAAATCCATCCTGATTAGGATTTAAAATGTAAGTTCTGTTGTTCATTTTATTCAACCAGTCGGTGACTCGAACCAAGCAACCCGACTAGTCGACTGGTAGACCGTACAGTCTACAAGGTGACTGAAATATTGACATGCACCTAGTCAAATACTCTAGTCGGCCTTCCTTGACTGCCTACTAGACTAGTTGCCGACTGGTGGAGCGGCATGACAAGTCTCAGTATAGACTTAGAGGTATTCTCATGAATCCAACCTATGGATAAAGATGTAAATTGTTTACTTGTTTCCGTCTTCTTTTTATCTCTCTTAATGAATGTATTAACCCCTGGTTCCTCAAAGTAACATACCTTCCTCATGATTTATTTTCTTTATCCATGGAGAGATAAGGAAGGAAACATTAATGGTTAGACTCCCCAAAATTATCTCCAACTTCTACTTTTCTTTGTTACATAACATAGCCCTCAGACAGGTTATTGGGGATCTTCATAAATGTTACTTTGTACCTTCATTTGAACATTTGTCTCATGACAGGGATAACTTTCATGTGTTACAATTTGTTTTAGACTTCACTTTTTAGTAAAAAAATTGTGATTCTTTTAAAGGAATATTATGATGTTCTATATTGTTTTCCAGCATTCAAAGACGGGAAACCTATTGGTGATCGGGTAACTGATCTATCATCATTACAGAAATAACTCATAAAGACTATGATACAGTTTCCAATTTGTGTAATGACATATTCAGCTTTGTCGTTTTGAAATGCAGGCCAATTCGATATGGTTGTACATAGTACCTTGGGGAATGAGAAGTCTTCTGAATTATGTGAAGACAAGATATGGGAATCCCTTAGTCATAATAACTGAAAATGGTAAAACTGGTTACTCAATAACACTCTGCAGAACAAGATTTTTTTTGGAAAAAAAAAAGCCAATCTGACTTTATTTTTATTCCTCTTTTCTAAATGTTCATGCTAGGTATGGATGATGCAAATAACTCATCTATTTCCATTAAGGATGCGCTGAAGGATGAGAAAAGGATCAAATACCATAACGATTACTTGACAAACGTGCTTGCAGCTATCACGTAAGCCAATTCACTGCTTAGTAGACATGTTAAATCTGCTAATGTCATTAGTTAATGAAGATACTTAAAAAATCTGACCAAGCCTTGTAATTTACAGGGAAGATGGATGTAACGTGAAAGGATACTTTGCTTGGTCTCTCTTGGATAACTTTGAATGGGCATCTGGATTCAGTTCAAGGTTTGGTCTGTATTATGTTGATTACCATGACAAGCTCAGAAGATATGCGAAGGACTCAGCTTACTGGTTTAAGAGATTCTTGGCTCCAAATTAGTTTAACTAAGCTTAAAGCATTTGTAAAATCAAACATTAAAGATTCTAAAAATATCTTACATTATTTACTGATAAAATGAACTTACATTATTGCTCTGCGAAATGTTGACTTTTTAGGCTAGATCCTCGTCTCAGGTTTTGGTTTCCCATCTATCGACCAAGTGTAAGATTTCAATGTTTCTAATTTATATATATAAATCCATATGGATGATAATGTTATACTATCCTCAAGGTCATCATGGAGTTGATAAAGATGGACAACCAGTTTATATTGAAAGTTTGGGTAAAGTTGATGCTAACAAGATCATGCAAGCCACTACACTAGACCGCTATGTTAAGTATCATGTTCAAGAATTTGAGAGGAACTTTAATGATAAATTTCCAGCCTGCTCAATTGCTGCAAAGAAACATATTGATCAAAGCACAACCATTCTTGATGTACAAGGGGTGGTAAACCATTCTTGATGTACAAGGGGTGGTATGTGGATATTCTCATAATACGTAGGGTTGCTGAAATTTTGATGGCGCATAGTTGGGATAATTGTTATCTTTTACTTTAAATGCATTTCAGTCTCCAAATTTCTGTTGCTTGTTTTATAGCACACCAATGGATTTTGTTGAGTCGTCTTACCTTTGTAATATTTAGCATTTTATCGCGTTTCACGTTGCTTCTTTTCTTATTCCATCTGAAAAGAAGACATGGCTTAATATTGAGAGGTACTGTGCTGTAAAATTGAAATGAGTTACCTACGTGGTTGAATGGCAGGGACTGAAAAGTTTTAATAAAGCGGCCAGGGACCTTTTCCAACGTATTCAGAGTATTGATGGTAATAATCACCCCGAGGTAATAACTTCTCTGTAGTTACACTAATTTCTTAGTCTTTCCTAATTTGTGCCTGAAGTTTTTAACTCCTTATTACTTGATTTACTGTAGACCTTGTGCCGCATGTACATCATTAATGCTGGCTCTGGATTCAGGCTACTGTGGAACACAGTCAAATCATTCCTTGACCCAAAAACTACTGCCAAGATCAATGTATGTTTGTATCCATATAACAATGATTCTGATAGTAGTGAAGTCAACCTGCTAAACAAGGTAATGGCTTTGTATACCAGGTCCTTGGAAATAAGTACCAAAGCAAGTTGCTGGAGATAATTGATGCTAGGTAAACTTCAAAATATAAAATACGTGTAACATTCCTTTCTGAATGTCGTTCAGGAAAAGAGCTGTTAGGTTTTATGAAATAATTTTATGTAAATCCTTTCAAAATGGGCATGCATTCTCCACTTGAGCATCTCTTAGGCACCTAAAGCTAATCTCTTCTTTCTCTAGTGAGCTCCCAGAGTTTTTAGGAGGTACTTGTGATTGCGCAAAGAAAGGTGGCTGTATGCAATCGGATAAGGGGCCATGGAATGATCCTGAGATCATGAAGGTTGTATTCTGTCTTCTTTCAGTTTTCAAATTTTAATATCTGGGAAATGGGGATTCATTATTTTATTATTTAATACTCTGTACTTTGTTTCTTACAAATATTACTTGCAACTTGGACAAACTCCGTGCAAGCTGACAAGTTTGCCCTTTCCCAAGGTATATACATTATCTTACCTTGCTATATTCAGATAAGTATTCCTAATGATTTTTTTGTTTTTGTTTTGCTTTAGCTCTTTTAATGTTATTCATAATCATTAATTTGAGTGTCAGGGCATTCTGGTATCAACTTGAATTATGACATTCAATATTTTTTTGTTACATCTGATAGCTCAACACTTTTACCCGATCCATAATCCATGCAAGCCAAGTGATGGACTAAGCAGCCAGATTTTCAATGGGATGATGACCCTTTTGATGGGCATTGCGGCTATAGTCCAACTGACTAGAAATGTTTACCGAAGGCTTACTGCTGCCACTCTCTACTCCAGCTCTATGCCTGGTGCTGATGATTCTGTTAGAGGTCAGGCACATCCCTACAATATGCCTTCAGTAACTGTATCTCACAATGACTACTTAATGAAGATGAAGCGTATAAGCAATCTTGAGGAAACAGTCATCATTCTCAGCCAGAAACCGGCAACAATGCCGAATGCAGCTTTCTCTCGTGTCCATGATCTAGAACAAGAGATTTCAGCTACCAAAAAGGTATAGGTTTAGTTGTTTTTTTCAAAAAAATTATTAATTGATGATTAGATCAAAGAAACAACAAAATCTTGAATGGTGTTCATATATGCTGCACCTATGTCTAATCATGGTATCTGTTCAGGATCTTGATGATGCCCTTGTGCAACAAGCACACCTCATAGCCTTCATGGAGAAGAAGAAGAAAAAGAAGTTTATTTTCTAGAGTGCAAAGTTGAATGTATTAGTGGAGGTATATACTGTGCTAAGCTAGAAGTTGGTAAATATGTCATTATTTTCATTTCAGAATTACCTTGTTAAGTACCCAGTGTAAAGCATTTTGTATTTTTAGAAAGGACTATATCCAATTTCCTCTCATTTCATTTGTATAAAGTATAAACTCTCTGGCATGGTTCTTGGCTGCTAATAACATGTGTTTTGGACACCTCATTTGCGTGTCTGGCATATTCAACATCTTTTCAAAAAAAAAATGGTTCACATCTCGATAAATATTTTCCCAAAAATACTTATCTTTGATCAATAAAAAGTTTACCTCGTCCAAAGTGTTCACCAAGTTCTCGTAGCTTTTTAATATTCCTTCCGTCCCATTATACGTTTCCTATTTTGACTTTTGACACTATTCATGTAAAGCGATTGACTATTAATTTATGTTTAATCTATAAAAATTAAATATAATCATGAGTGATAACAATCCGTATTTATGAGTACTTTAATATAATGAAATTTTTATATTTAATAGTAATACGAAATTAAAGATATTAACAATCAAAAGTGTGCGGTGATAAACGTGTCCAACACAAATAGAAAACGTTTTTAGGGACGAAGAGAGTAATATATTCTCTAAAAGAGCATTTTGAAATACGCGAGCGGTTACTCAAAAAATCATCTTGATGTATATAATCATCTTTTTGTCCAAATTTACACTTTTCTCAAATATGCCCAAAATCTAAATTTTTGCGGTACATATCTGGAATGGAATTGAACACATCAAGCTCCATGCTTGTTGAGTTGAGAAGAGAAACTATCCTAGTAAGTGCGTCGACCACTTGATTATTTTTTTCACTCTTATGTCTTAATATGAAAGCATATTCTTGTAAAGTGTAATCCATTTTGCATGTCTTTCACCTAAGTTCCTTGATTGTTGATATGTTTTAGAGTTTCATGATCATAAATTAGTATAAATTTTCTTTAAATGAGGTAGGGATGTCAATGACGAAGGGCTTGGACTATGGCATAGAATTCAACATCGTGTATATAGAGTATCTTTTCTTGCTTCATCGTATACAAAAAATCTATTATTTTATACTCTACTATGATTCTATGAAATTACGAATATCTCAAGATTGATATGTGAAACAGTACTTGTATAATAGAATTCTAAAGTATGCATGGAATGGAACTTTATTTAATTTAAATAATGAAGATCCTCAATAATACATAATAATATTTGAATTAGATGATGATAACTCTGTTTCTTCCCGGGTCTTCTCCTCTCTCACATATGCTAGAACCCTGTCCACGTGGTTTCTTGAAGAAGAAGAAGAGAGAAGAAGGAGCTTTTCAAAATATGTATAGTGGTGTGTGTATAGGTGTGTAGCAGTTAAATGTTTTTCAACCCCTAAAATCCTCTTTTTGGGGCTTTTATAGGTCCCGAGATTTAGGGTTTTTGGGGTTTGTACCTCTTCATCCTAACCTTTGATCATTCTTGGTTGGTGAGTGATTGGACGGCTTGGATCGACTGTGGGGCTGGGTGTCCTTCTTCCACCAGTATTGTCTTCGGATCTTTACATATGGACGGCTCGGATGCAATTGTTCCATTTTGGGTAACATAAGACAGTTGACATTTTTGTCATGTGCCGTGTGGCCCCGGGGACCACCCCAATTTGGGTCTGGGGTGTCTCTATCTGGGCTTTTGCTTCTTTATTTGGGCTTGATTATTTATGGCATATCATTTGCCTCTCATTCCCTTATGCGGGTTTCCTGGATGGGGGAGTAGTCTTCTTTTTCGGAGCGTGTGTGTTATGAGCTGCGTGATTCAGAATTTTGTTTTACATTTTCCCTTTGATTTGCGGCCCCTAGCCTCGGGGTGCTGTTGGATGCAAGTCCCCGGGGTTGTGTTTGGGTAGGCCTTTTGGTTTTTGTCACTTGGAAAATTTTTGCATTTTTCTTTTGATTTGGGCCCCTAACCCCGGGGTGTTGTTGGATACAAAGTCCTCGGGGGTTGTGTTGGGTAGGGCCTTTTGGTTTTGTCATTTGGAAAAATTTTGTATTTTCCTTGATTTGTGGCCCCTAACCTCGGGGTGTTGTTGGATACAAGTCCCCGGGGTTGTGTTTTAAGTAGGCCTTTTGGTTTTGTCACTTGGAAATTTTTTGCATTTTTCCTTTGATTTGTGACCCCTAACCCCGGGGTGTTGTGTTGGATACAAGTCCCCGGGGTTGTGTTTGGGTAGGCCTTTAGGTTTTTGTCACTTGGAAAATTTTTGTATTTTTCCTTTGATTTGTAGCCCCTACCCCGGGGTGTTGTTGGATACAAGTCCCCGGGATTGTGTTTGGGTAGGCCCCATGATTGAGCTGGCAGGTACATATGTGATAGGTGCACAGTATTTTTGCGTTTTCCCCCGAAATGTCAAGTGACGGTTGAGCTTCCTGTAGGAATATATGTATACATATATGTATATATACGAAACGTTGCAGTTTCCCCCCCTTTTTCTCCTCAAAAGTCGCGCCTGTTAAATAATTACAGTGATGTAATCATTAACTGCGGTGGTTATTTTCTTGACGCTCAAGATTGTGCCACGTGTCTTCATCCGACGAACACGATCGTGTGGCAAGTTGAGTGGGTTACTATCTCATGTGTGCCTATAAATACTCCTGTCGTGCCATTTCTTTTTCCTTTACGCCATTATAAACACCAACACTCTCTGCAACTTTTCTTCGAGGGCAATTTTGGGAGCTTGTTCTCTTTGAAGCCGCCTTATTTCTCCTGCTTTCTTGTAAGTTTTCGAACTTTTCTTCATTCTTTTCTTTCTCGTGAATTGTTTAATGAATACTTGTAGTCTGAGCCCTTCGAATGCATGCGTTTCGGGTCATCCGAATTAGTTTACTTTGTGTGTCGAGTGTTGGTGAATCGAACATGCTGTTGTTTATTGTTTAGATTTTTAGGTTTTGTTTGCATAAACGCAATTGATGTTTGTACTGAATCTGGGTTTGTGTTTTGGTGTCTGAATAAGAGGTTAATTTCTTCAATAAAATGGGTTTGTTCTCTGGCTTTTGTGGTTGTTCAGGACTTGTATTGTAGGCGTATATATGTATGTATAGATTGTAGGATATACCTTGGTGTTTTGATTCGAAGGTTAATTATTTCCTGAGTGGCTTTCTGTTTTTCTTTTTCTCTTTCTTTTCTTTTACGAAATGGCATACACTCCAGGGTTATATGGTTAGGAGAGGGAGAAGGAAACAATTGGCCACCTTAAATGTAGACCCCGAGCCGCCCCTACTTGGATTTCTCCGACCAATCTCCAAGTGACTCTTCCCCTGGAACCAGAGAACATGCCTCCCCGTCGCCAACCTGTAGTTGAGGAGTTGCCCACTTTCCTTTTAAACCGCGGACAGACTTTGGGTAGAAGAGACGGGTCTTGGAAGATATAGACCACTATTTTGTTCAGACCCGAGAGAATAGTCCCACCACATGATTACTATTTTAGGGACCTTTCTGCTGTTTATAGGCCCGGGGGAATAGAGCCTTATGATGGGGTCCGTATGGATCAGCTTTCTATAACGCTCCCGGGATGGGCTATGTTCCAGCTCCCCATCACCCCGACCTTTCGGAATATACCTTCCAGCAAATAGATGACTTAGTGAAAGCCGTTTTTCACTTCGGGGATGATATGGGGTGGAGGTGGCCCGAGCCTCATGAGAGGGTTTATCACCGTCCCTGTGGTTGGTTGGGTAGCTATTCCTCTAGAGCATCTTCGTAGCATGAGGCCCAACCTTCACCAATTCATCAGGTCTTTATGCCGTGATGTCTACGGGATACCCTTTATTCAGTTGGCCCCGAATTCTGTTAAGTGGGTTTCTTGGTTCCTTGTCTGTTGTCATGTGAAGAAGTACCTCCCTACCTTCAAGCTTTTTCACTACCTTTTTAAGATTAAGAAATCCACCCTACCTCCCCTTTTTGAGTTCATATTCACATAGATGGTTGTGGGTTTTCTGCCGATGCCAAAAGTGCACATGTCTTTATGTTGAACTCGCTCCGGGGCTGGCACCAGGAGTTCATCTTCGTCTGGGGTGGGGACCTGGAGTTTATGCCTGTGTATAAAAGTGCTTTGAAAAATAACAGGTTCCCAACCGAGTGGCTCGGTGGAGATGCCCTGGCGAAGATGTACGATTTTGTGGTGGCTCTGGGTGCCCAGTGGACCCGGGATACTTTTTTAGATAACCAAACATTATATAATGTTGGATGTAAGTGTTTTACTTTAGAAGTTTTTTCCTTGTTCTTTTTCTTGATGTATGTCTTTGCCTGACGTATTCTTTCTAAACTGTTGTTCCTTGTGCAGGTCTTTCGCTCCTTAACCCTTTCCATCACGCTATATCGCAACAGTTCAAGGATTTGGCTGGGAGGATCAGGAAGATCGGTGGTGTTGTGCAGCTGGACTCGGGTAAGAAGAAGGTTGGTGCGGGTAGTGGTTCAGAGGCTCGGGATGTTGGGTCTTCGGGGAACAGCGTGAGGCAGAGTGTTCCAGTGGTTACCATGCCTATTATCCCGGAGCCCGAGGAGATTAGAGGTGTTGGAGCTGGATGAAGAGGAGGTTGGAGCTTTGAACCCTCGCAGGAGGAGGGCTGCGGAAGATGCTGCTGGTGGCTCCGGGACTCCCCAGCGTAGGAGGGTTTCTGCCGCGGGCCCTACTGAGGAGGAGAGCCAGAAGCTGGGTGGAGGAGGATGCTTGAAGAGCCTGTTGGCCCGAATGACTCTGGATGATCGTCGGAACGAGATGTTCGACAACTATGCCATCCCTGCTGACTTCGAGTGCTATGCCAAGGAGGATCTGGATACCTTCTTTGATTATCTTGTTCGGGATGTTTCGGAGGTAAGAGTGTTCCCTTATCATCTTTTTTCTTCTTCCCTTTGATCAGTACTGAGTCATTTTCTTTCAGGCTAACGCTCGGGATCAGCGGCTGCTCTACCATCCTTCATAATTACCGCATAAGGGAGGATAAGAATAAGACAGCGGTGAAGGAGTTGGCTAGTGAGAAGGAAATATTTGCCAAGTACCGGGAGGTGAAGGAGAAGGAATCTCGGGAGCACAAGCAGGCTGTTGCTGAAGCGGTGAAAGCTCGGGAGGGCTACTGAGCAGATGGTTGGATCCCTCCGGGCGGAGGTGGAGAACTTAAAGAAGGAGCTTGCTTCTAGGCCCCGGACAGAGGAGGTCCTTCAGTCCTTTCGGGGTACTCCAACCTATTACGAGGAGCTCAACAACAAGATCTTTGAGAAGGTCAATATTTGTTGGGACATTGCTTCTGCTTATTTGCATGAGAATCCGGACGGTGATATGGACGGGTTCATAGAGTTGTACCTCATAGAAGAGCTCCGTCGTGAGGAGGCCAAAACTGCCGGAGAGGGCACCTCCGGGACGCAGCCGCCTCCGCCTCCCGAAGAGGTCCCTGGGAAGACTTATCCTCTTCCCGAGAACTGAAGAATGAAGATCCAGGCTTCGTGCTTTGTAATTTGTTTTCTTAGTTTGTTATCGTTGCAGACTTAGCCCTTGTGGCTTTTAAACTTGTTATTTGAATTTCGTGTGACTCTGGTTTGGATTTGGTCCGGGGCTTGGTTTGCCCTGGGCAAGCATGTAAATATATTTCCCTTTCTGTATCTGTTTTTTGCTATCATTCGCTGAAATTTTTCTAAGTACACTTGGTTGTGTGTCGTCCCCGGGTTGGGCTGAGAACTTTTAATAAAATTTTAACTGGGTAAATTTTTTCTAAGTACACGTGGATTGTGTAATGGTCCCCGGGGCGAGGTTTAAAATTTAACTGAATAAAATTTAATGAGGAGGTAAGGAACATAGGGGGAGGTGAAGGCCCTAGTTCAAGCTCACACCTACTTGCATAGATGTTCAACAGGAAAAGCAACATTCATCATCTCATTTCAACTCTGATAAAGCTTATCAATCAGACAAAATCATCCATTGACACAGGTACAGATGCAGAAATAAAGTCCTTACTCCCTTCAAATTTGAGTCACTGCAACTCTACAGGGATCAACATTTGAAGCAAACTCAATATATGGATGACATTAAAGGACAAATTATTGGAGTTAAGGACAATGTCAAGAAGATAGTGGAAGATCAAATTCCTGCATCCACTATAGAGAAATTTTGTTGAAACTTAGGAAGGAGGCTGACCTCTCTAGAAAAGTTGAGGCCTTGTCTGAAAGGATGACTACAATGGAAAATTCAATGGCCAAGATACTTCAAAATCAAGAAACTCAAATTACAATGTAAATTTTATTCTTTTAACAATACGTTTTACATAAGAATTTGGATTTCTAAACTATTTGTTTATTACATAAGAATTTGTTTGAATTTACACATCAATCTTCCTGTTACTTTTTGTGTTTTTACAGAAGCCAGAAGGTATCCCAGAGACATGACATCATAAATTACAAAACCTGATGCATTTACTCAAATTATACAATCACAGTCATCTCCGTTGCCAAAACAATGCCATGAGAACTTCAACTGTGAAAATGAACATTAACAACATGCAACTAAGCAATATATAAGTTCTTCTTGATGACCTTCGGTACTCTCCAAAAAGTATAATCCCCCAAAATGTGCATACAAGTGGAAAAGCCTGTCATGAGTTACATTTATTAGTTGAAACATATTGACTAATTATTCATAATACTTCCAATGTCCGAACTTCAAAATTACGCGCAAAAATTCAGGGAAATATCTACATCCGTGACAGTACTTGGAAGATGCAAAGTTAGCAAATTTACCTGGACGGCATCTGCTGTTGCATATCCAGCAGCTTGGCCTCCCATAAATTAGAGACCGTTTCCAAAGCCACATAGAAGTCCAGCCAGTGACGCCCAACCTCTTTCGTCCCAATCTGAGAGATAAGCCTTGAATGATGATTGAGGCAAGTTCAAAACAGGTCGGTACATGAAGTTGATATTCAGAATGATGGCTATCACAAAACAAAAGGTTGAGAACCAGAAAAATGCTGTGTACGCACTCAAGTGAGGAACACCTTCTCTCAGAGTGTCCCATTGGTCATTTGTTGCTAGGTTGAATGCTGGAGAAAAGAGAGAAAGGCAAAGTCCTGAAAGGAAAGTTATGCCCAAACCAATATAGGTGCTCCTCCCAAATACCTAAAAACAGTGTCACCACAAGTCAGTGACAGGCAAAAACATTTCTGTATGGGGATACCAAAAAAATAATTTTATAGCAAACTGTGGTTGATATGTAGTGCAATCTACAATGGAAAAAACATAATTTGAATTAAGAGACGAATTATAATAAGTTCTGTAAATATAGAACAACATAGTGCATAATATTAGATAACCGAACATACAACAGATAAGAGCTGTAGTTTTGTGGGAGTACTAGACAAAATAAACCAAATAATTTCTTGTTTTTTTCAAATGAATGTATATTGTGGGGGAAGTGGGAACCAATAGCAAATTGAACCAAATTGGTTCCATTATTTCCAAAAATTATAATTAGTTGCTCAGTAGACCAGAATGAAATGATGGGGGAACGGGCACCCGCTGCCCCCCTCCAGACATCGACATCTTCGTGACAATGCGAGTAACCAGCTACAAGATTACTCAAATGAAAAAGATCATATGATCTTATACATATGGAGATGTATGACGTGCTACCAACTTTCAAGATAAATGTGAAAAATTCAACAAATCGACAATTTTCTATACGGGGAAGGTTTTAAGCACAAAAGTTTTACCAACCAGGTCAAGCGGCACATTGCTGAAATAATTGGATCATGCTACAGCAGTTTAAAGGACCGCATCAAGAAATGCCTTAAATCAAGAAAAAGTTTTCATAAAACGAAGTTGTGAGTTTGCGGGAAAAATAGGAGACTAAAATCTGGCACAAATCAAATACATTTTGATGCAGAAATGCGCCTGGACCTCGGATTAGAAGATACAAGTTATCTAGGAAATGACTAATAAAAAATGAAGCTTAAACAAACCTTAATTGCTCTCCTATTTTCAATTTCTAAAAGAAAGTCGACAGTTCCAATTTTTGCTTTCTCTGTCATGCCAAAAACATTCTCTATATCTCTTCCAACTGTTATTGGACAAGTTTCTTCAAAAAGGGGAACTTGTAAGTCCCTGTAAAAAATGTTCAATATTTTGATACGAACTAGAAAATAACGAACAAAAAAAAACAGCAATACAAGATCAAAATACATTACATACTTACGGTCACTAGAGAGCTTTGAACATATCTTCATATTCAACAGCCGGCAGAACCCTTTAATCGCATATTCCTTTCTCAATCTGTAGCTTAGCACAAAATTTATCTGTATCAACAGCTAATAACTTGGCATTTGATCCACGATAAGCACCATTAACAATCTTTAAGAGGCCGCCAATTTGGGGAATAACTGTCTGAAGCTCCTCTTGATCCACTCTAAGGACATGCTTAGTGTCAATCATTTCAATTTCTCCCACATACTTATGAATCACTTTACGAACAACGCCTTTTTGCTTATAATAACCTAGAGTTTTACTCATTACCTTAACAACATCCCCTCCCATAACCAGTAATCCTTCCTGTTTCTATGCTCTTTGGCCATCTCTTGCTCCCTCATCAACTCATCCAAAGCCGATGTTTTCTTAGTAGCATCTTTCTTACGTTTCTTCTTCTTACTCCCCCCAGTTTCCCCTCATCAAAAATATTAGAAAATGGAAAGTTTGAGGCATATTTTATATGTTCTTGATATGATTTCCGGAAACTAACACTTGGAGGTTGTTCCTTGACATGAGGACTTAAACTTTCATATTTAGATCTAAGATCTTTTCTTAGTGGAATCCATGAATATATTGAGACAAAGTTGCTTGTTTGAAATGAGTTATGGGGATTTTGTCCCATATTGGTATTGTAAAAGAAAGATATTGAGTTTATAGCATTTTGTGTTAGTGTTGTTTACAACTACTAGCATAAGTGGAATGCTTGTGTGGCCTAGTGCTAATGAGAACTCTTATATTTTTCTTTTCTATTACAAGTAATTATTTATATTGATTATTTAATTATTAATATAAAATATATTGAGTAAGGATTATTTTAATCATACTCTGAATATATATATTTTATAATATTAATATTAAGTAATCTGGATATAATATAATAATAAGGAAAACCCATTTTTTTTACTTTTTCTGTTTTGTTACTCGGTGTACCACATCGAGTAAAATAGAAGAAGAGTAACTTGAGATGCCTATATATTGAGAGGTACACTTGAGATAAAAATGACACAAGTCTCGGTGCCTACCTCGCAAACATATATGAGTTGCATAGGTTTTTTTGCAAACTGAGGTGCGAGTCGCTGTTGATCATTGTTGGTTCTGTGGCCAGATTGATCTGTTTTCTGTTTTATCCTGGAAGCGATATTGCTGCATTCCATCACAGCTTAAGTGGGGGCAATAATCTCTTCAAGAACAGTCAAGTCCTCTTGAAGGGTTTGGCGACTCAGCTGTTGTGTTCTTCTTCTTATCAGAATCTGGAAAGCGATAAGAGATAAGTTTTCTTTACTTTCTTTGTCAATTACAGTCTTTATAATTTGTTATTGCCTTCGTGTTTTATTTCGTTAGTTGGTTATTTGCCATGTTCTTGTTATATATATATAACTGCCCATTGTTGTTGTGTAGTTAGATTATACCCAACAAAAAATCAGTCTCAAACGCTCCCCTTTTTCCTTGTTACCAATACTCTTGGTCACCGCCCCAGGCTTAATCTTAATCTTGCCACCATCACTTTCACATCTCTTAAACAACTTAGCCTCATTCGTCAACGTTGTTGTTGTCATATTCTGTTGCGCACGCTCAATCTGCCTCATAATCTCCCTATCCTGCTTCTCATCATCCACCAAATCAGCCCTAACCCTCTTCCTCTTGTCCCTAAACAACCTCTCTGAATCGCTATTAACATACCTAATAACCACCCCTTGAACGTCTCCTCCACCTTACACTTCCCCGTCTTGCCCAAATACTTAACAAACCAGTCAACGTCACCCACTGCGTAGAATTCATATGAAGATGCCTATCAGCAATATACTCATTATAAACAGACGTAGCCGCAACACGACTAAACCCATGACTCCTCTTGATATGCTCCAAAAACGTAAATTCAAACTCCTGCGAATAACATTCAACAACAAAATTAGGGTTCTGACCAAACACATGCATCTGACGTTAATGACCTTTACTCATACAGTGACATTTAAATCCATTCCCATCTCGACATTGTTTCACACATCTGACAACACCATTGTAGTTTTTCAAGCCCTCTTGCTTTCATTCGATTTGCTATTGCCTTTGGGCTTAAAAAATCATTCTTTCCCATCCCGCCGATTCAGACAATAACAGCGCACAATTCAATTCAAATAATAACGAGTATGTTTATCAATTAAACCATAGAATATAAACAATACAATAATCAGTTCGAGACTTACAAAAGTGTCGATGTCAATTCAGCTTCAAGCCTCTGTGCCAATATAGGTATTTATATTATCGGATAATGTACAAATCAGACTCCGATTGAAAATCGGATCAAGTCCAATATATTACTAACCTTGTTTATAATAAAAATATACAAACTTAATAAAATATTAATAATTAAATCGGTCAAATAATTTTTACCTATTAATAAATGATTATTTTCGAAAAATTAAATAATTTTTAAAACACTCTATAAATAAGTTTTATCTTTTAATAAATGATTATTTTTTATAATTTCTATTCATGTTACTAATTAGTTATTTATAGTCAAACTATGATTATTTTGACTCATATAAATAATAAATATAATTTTTTTGCGAAAAAAAGAAATTATTATTTTTTTTTAAAAAAATTAGAAAATTACTTTATTTTTATATATAGCAATTCCGTATACCATTACAGGTTTAGCCAATAATAGTCGATCAGTATTTTATATTATAATAGCCAACCATTTAGTTCTCACCCGTTGGAGTGAATCGACGGTTATAAATTTTTTTATATAGAGAATAACTAATATGCCACCCTCAACCTTAGTTATCATTTTACTAGAGCTGTTCACGAATCGAGCCGAGTCGAGTTTTGACATAAACGAGCCGAGTTTTTTTTTTTTTTTCTGACGAGCCGAGCCGAGCCGAGCCGAGCCGAGCTTTCTTATCGAACAAAAAAACGTGTTCGAGCTCGAGCTCGTTAACTAATGAGCCGGACACGAGTTTCAAATACGAGCCGAGCGGAGTCGAACTCAAGCCTATGAGTGAGCATTTCCCGGTTCAGAACCGAGAAGCGAATCGAACCGATCAAAAATTACGGTTCTAGTTCGGTTGTTCACCAATTCGGGTCCGGTTCGGTTCTTGTTTTTCTAGAAATTTCGGTTCTCGGTTCGGTTCGGTTCTTATAATACTAGAACCGTAAGAACCGAACCGTATATAAATGAATAAATACAAATATATATATAAATATATGTATATATATTACGTATTATGTTTTCTTATTTATAATATTTTGATAAATTTTAAGAAAATATGAATTTTATTGTATTACTCGTTTCTTTAAATATATTTGGAGTTTCGAATATTTTTATAAATATTTTTGTTCTTATATATTAGAAAATAATCGAATTTAAAATGATCCGCCACTAATAAAAATCTTTTTTTTACTAAATTACCCTCCATAAATAATCAAAACTAGTCAAAATTTAAAAAGTTATAATATAAAATAATATGAAAAATAAATAAATATAAAAAAATATAAATTCGGTTCTTTCGGTTCGGTTCGACGGTTCCGGTTCGGATCTTACATATAAACGGGTCCGGTTCAATTCTTGAAATATTGTTATTTCGGTTCTCGGTTCTTTCGGTTCGGTCCGGTTCTGACCCGTTGCTCACCGAGGCCATAAATTAAATGAATCGAACTTTTTTGACCCACATTAACTATTTGAAGGCCAGCCCAGATTGAAGCCTAACCCAAAATTATCAAAAAAACCTAACCCTAAATTAGACACACACACAATCGCACCTTTTCCGAAATCACCGTCGCTCCTCCTCCGGCCGATGGTGTCTCCATGGTTTTATACTCGTTTCTCCAACAAGTGTATGTAAATAGGTTGTTTACAATCTGCCATTACTTCTGTTACCGATCCATTCCAATTAGAAACTAAAACAGCTTCGTTCATTTGTTTTTGTAAGTTTTTTTCAATTTCATAATCTTAAAAGTTCCGATCATTTGCATTTTTATTTTCTTATAGTTTGTTCAAATATAGGTACATGATTCATGTTTTATTTATGTAATTGCTTACACATGTCCATCTACAGTGTAATATAGTTTATTAAACTGAGCAGTTATTAAACTTTAAATTATCTTCAAGTGTTTAGTGAAACTCCTTTAAGTGTTGGCTTGCAGAACGCTATCGGAAAGAAAAGTATTTTTCTAAAAATAGAATTGGGGATCTGTATATTTGTGCCACATGAAAAGTAAGCCGAAATAGTTCTACGCTATGAAACAATAGAATTATGGCCCTTATTCTCACAATTTGGGGAGAGAAGGCCCAAAATCTCACAAGTTGGATTATATGGCCTTTTCTATCACTCAAAAACGTTAATAAATTTTGCGTTTATATTTATTTACATATGACAGTGCTAGCGTAGTGGTTGTGTGGTACACATCAGTGCTATGTGCGCTTGGTCACCAGTGTTCGATTCCCAAGTGCACCATATTATTTTTTTGAATCAGCACAAACGCAAATAACTGATGCGTGGCCTTCAAATAAACGCATCAAAATCTTGCGTTGAACCATTAACGCAAAATTAAACAGCGTTTTCTGAATTATTTCACAAGCAAATAAAATCAATTATAACTCTTAAACGCAAGTAATAGATGCGTTTTTCGTTTGAATTGGAAACGCAAAAAAAATTGCGTTTTTAAGTGATAGAAAAGGCCATATTTCAGCGCGCGTGAGATTCAGGGCCTTTTCTCCCCAAATTGTGATACTAAGCGCCATTACCCGAAACAATACTAAGTCCAAAAATTACTCTGTACCTCTAAAAAGACTTCAATCATTCAACCCTTGAATATAAAGTGATTCAGGATATAAACTGGATTAGAATAATCATGATCGAGTCTCACCTTTTTACCACAACATTCCGTTGTCACAAACTTACAATTTGTATTCATAGATCTAGGAATATGGTTTGAATAACACAAACTGTACGTTTCACCGATTGCTTGTGTCATTCCTTATTTCAGCATGTGAACTGAAAGCAGGCTGCTTATAACAATGTTATCATTTGCCATGTTATAGGCTCATAGCATGTCTTGTGCTCCAATTATTATTATTTTTTTGTGTTTTTATGAATGAGTTGTTTATAAAAGATTAATCTATTGTATTAAAGAGGAGTAGTTAGTTATCTAATGTGTTTTTTTATTCTTGCTTACAAAGGGATCTGATAAACTTGTGACTGCATATTATATTAACATAATGATGGATTTGTCACTAAGAAAGTAAGTGGAATATTATGATAGTCTTATTTAATTTGTTGGTTGGCTAACTTCATAAAAATTTGTCTTGTAATTGCAGGAATGAGGTCATTTAGGTTGTTGTGACCTACCAGTCCAGAAAATGTTGTGCGCCCATACACTACTTGATTGTTTTTTCTAGCTTTTTAACTTTGTTTGATTTCTACTAGGAACTACATTTTACTTTTACTTTTGGTAAGATTAAAAAATTCTTTTTAATATGGGATTTAGTCTTTCATACTTTTTTGAGTTTCTTTTTTTTATTTAAATATTGTGCCTTTAAATATTTTAGGATTTGAGGAGATTACCCATCCTATTTTAAATCAGATATGACGTGGTCGTTCATTGTGGTTACTTGATTACAAGGAGGGTGTGGAGTAAGATCTACAGCTATTGAAGGTGGGAATTAGGTATATATCTGCTTATATTAATTGTTATTGTGACAAATGATGTTTGTTTGTTTTTCTAGCTTCCAATTGGTTTGTTCTGCTGCACTTTAATGTTAGAGCGTATGATTGGGCTTGTACTGAATTTTGATACCTATTTAATTCCATGGACCAAGGATTAAAAAGTAATTGCAACATATGGTAACTGCCTGTGCGGATGTAATTGTTTTGTACAGTACATTACTGTTTAGGGGTTTTTTAGTTTTTTCATGTAAACTAGCCAAACGAAAATTGTTTATGGTGGTAAGAAAGATTGTGGAAGAGAGAAATTTGGGTCTATAAAAAAGGGGAGAAAAAGGTTTAGGGTCACCATTTGATTTCATTGACGTGTTGCTTACTGAAAAGAAAGAATCTTCTTGATATCTTTCTTATTTCAACTAACAATAAATCAAAAGATGACTAAATTTGTGATGATTGAGCATTTCATATTATTATCAATACATTACGAAATTGTTTCTTTTGGGGGCCATAATTTTTCTTCTATATGCTTTCTATGACTAACAATGCAAAGGGTGAGAAGAAGATAATATGCAGGCCTAGATCAGTTTTGCTGACAAAAGTCATGTGCAACTCACAGGCCAGGAGCTAATATAAAATTTTAAGAAAGCATGAGTTGATGTAACTAATACAAGTGGTAATGATCCTTCATCACACAAGGTATAACAACGTTCCCACCTGGGAAACAAATCTTCTTCAGCTGTTGTACTTTAATTAATATATATTTTTTGTATAATATATCGATCGTTTAACTAATAAATTTTACTCTTGACATCAGCACTGCATTAATTTACAAGAATTAGCCCCAAAACCTGAACTTTAAAAAAAAATAATTGGCGTGCACTATGTAGCTGTATAGTGTATTTGTATCTCACGACGGTCTATATTCAATTTATATTTGAATGTGATTTAAAAGGATTTAGCACTTCTTCGATGTTGACTGACCTGGTTGGTTACCTGGAGCTGGAAGTTGCACACCGGCAGGTATGCAATAGATCGGCTTCATTTAACTGTACATTAGGCAGAAGTTGCGGATGATTTTGATCTAATTTGGTAGCTATTATCGATAAAAAACACGCGGGAAAAGCTTGCAATTTTTGGTCAACTGATTGCACTAGATTCAAAAGCTTATGATATTAACAGAAATGTGTACTGTAATAGACCTTAATTTTTTACTTGCTTCCGGTTTTAATATTACCCTTGGTTCAAATTACCTGTTAAATGTGGGAAGTATTGAACCTCCACATAACTTTAGATATTTGGCACAATATACATAGCAGCTTATACTGGACTGGTGAACACGGTTAGTGCCCCAGCTTTCCACTTTTACTAATGATTCAATATCAGATTGTTGTAGCGTATTTAATTTTGTAGGCAGACAAAAGTTTGGTTATTAAAAAACATTGGATAAAGTAGATCATTGTTGAGCTTGTTAATAAATATATGGTAAAACACAATTTGTACAATAATAAATTTTTAATTCAGTTCCTATTTAGTACTATCCTTCTTTGAAATATGTTGCTTTAGTAATATTTTGTTTGTGAATTCCTGGAAACAAAATTCTCTCTACGGAAGGAGTCGGTAACCGGTGACTTTTCAAGGCATGGTGACATCTTAATTGCTTGTGCTCTTTTTTACGCAAGTTGCTTCATAGTTAGTAGATTCATTTTCTTTAGTAATATCCCGAAAAAAATGGTTCATCTACCTTTATATATTAGAAGGCAACCAAGGTTAAAAAGGGATAAATAATTGTACGTGAAATGACTGATGTATCCCTACTTCACTAATAATAACAGATGCCACAACCAAATACATGTATCTGTATGTAGAAGCTGTACGTACATCACATAATTAGGTCCTCCATGCTTTCTTAAAGATCTTACTTAAATCATATTCTTATTCTAATGTGTGGCCCTAATTATGTTTAGTGCGATTGATTGTTGAGAAAGTGAGGGAACCAATCCCCCTTCCCGTTCCTTCTATCTTTTGTAGAAAACACCAGTTTGTTGACTTTCTCTTATGTTTATATTTCTGTCAAGATGTTACTAGAGTTTCTCTTATAATTACTTGGAATATGGTTGCAATGAAGGCATTCATTTTTGGTTAAAGAAATTTATCTACACATTCTATATAAATACTATTTCATTACATTTATTGTTCGCAATAAAGATCTAAGCATATGTTTTAATCTTGTTCCATGATTTTTTTCCAAAGACCAAATTCATTGTGTAGTATTTTGTTGTAGTACATAACTTGTTATGTTCTTGTAATTAATTTTCTGCTATTTTAATTTTGAATTCATTGTTTTTAGGACTAGAAAAATCTTACACTTAACTTTACAGTGACCAAAGAACAAACAAACGTGAAAGGAAAAGATGTACATCCAGGCTCTCATGGATGAGTACGTGGATACGTTGAGTTGAGCTGAACTGAGGTAATCTACTTATACTTTCATATATTACAAGACAACAAATGTTGCAAAATACTACGAAAGAAAAGTATTTTGTAGACAACCGGGGTACTTCTAAAATTGTGGATCTCGAGTAGCTCGATAATTATTATTTCTCGTAGCATAAGGTACTTTAGAGCAATATACTTTTTTGCTGCTTCTTTGCACAAATTATACACACACACAACACAGAGATATATGTGTGTGTGTGTGTATGCTGCTGTTTTGAAACAGAATTTGCACATATTCTAGCTTGATTTAGAATCTGCACTTCTAATACTGTTGCATTTGCCCAGAATCTGACTATTTTTTCTGTTGCCATACTTATAATTGTTTCTTCCCAGAATCTGCATATTTCTTTTTAAAATCCGTTATTTAAAATAAGAAACAACTACATTTAATCAAAATTTGGTTAATTTACTGCTACTTCTGCATATTTTTCTGCTATTTTAAACCAAAATCTGTTACATCATGTTTGTGTAAAATCATTAAAGATGTGGATTGCATAACCAAAAAATTGCAGATAAACAATGGTGTCAAAGTTAGAAAGACTAGAACTAATATATCCTAATTAGTGCAATATCCCAGAAATGTACTTTGTCAATAATTTCCATTTTCTTTCCAATTTTAGAATTGTGTTTCCCAGGCTCTCTTCTGAAGATATTTTTCCTAGTGTTCATTTGCATTATGTATAAATTCAGTTACCTCCTTCTTGGTTTGGTCAAGATAATAATCTTTCTTTTAAGCAATTATGGGGGGACGGAAATTTTGGAAAGCTTTGACCCACAAATTAAGAGTTTTTCCAAATATTTCTTTCATCATCTGATTAGATTAGTATATGAAAAGTGTACGCAGTTAGCCTGGATAAATCCTTGTAATGACATAATTTATTCATTTAATAAGTTCTCTTGTCTCTTACCTAGGTGTGACTTTAACATTATTCCCAATATAAATGTTGCTCATATATGACTGAAAGCTTTTGTTTTAAACAAGTTTCTGGGAGATGGATGTATTATAAGGAGTACATACTAACTTTGTTTGGGAGATACAACACTCTTAGAATTTAGTCAAAATGATTAACAAAAAAGGAGTATCATATTGGTCAAGGCATATATACAAAGATGTCGCAACTATAGGATCCTCTGGAAAGCTCGTTTTTATTATTCTTTTTAATTGAATTCGAGAATTATAAATCATTTGAAAGGTTGAGGCATTTGTCAGCGTAGCGAGTCGAAGCCTTCCATTTATTTGCTTCCCCCCTTTTCCCCCACCCTACTCTTTCATTTCTGCTAAAGCTTCCCAGTTTATTGGTAATTGATTGGATACCTTATGGGATTAATTGATTGGATACCTGAGAACTATAATCTTTCCTCAAAACAGCTTCTGCGATGATAGATAATAGTCAGGTTTGTATCTATGCCCCCGACATCCAATTTTAGACTTTGAACTTATGCTCGTCATGAAATTTGACTATAATAATTTCTCTATGAGTTTAAGTTGTTTAAAACATCATATTAGTTTGAAATTATATTTTGTACATTTGTTTAATTTTATTAATAAATTATATACATTTTAGATATACAGACCACCTGCGTCACATGTATTTCCCTGTGGTTTTAAAAAAAGTTACCACACCACTTTAGCTAATAAGGTTTGTGCATGATCCATCATAATTTGTATGAACATTCAAACTTGGTATGATTTCATTTTTTTTAAATTTCTTTTTCTCAATCCAAATTTCAGCTATCTTTTTCACCTTTGCTTTTGCAGAGTGCTTATAAATATTTAAGTATTTAAAGATATTTGATGTTATGAGTTACGCCCGTACTTTGTATGAGTTAACATAAAGGTCCGTGCCTTGCACGGAATTTTAAGGCACGGGCTTCTACGCTAATTAATATATATTATCGAAAAAACTCAAAATACAACTAATTTATGTATTAGAAATTGGTAAGTAGCAGTTGCGAAGAAATACATTACACAGTCACCCCCTCCCTCGTTACTCATCTGCCTTCCGCCTCCGCTTCCGCCTCACAAAGTACTCACAAAATTAAATTAGTCTGTTTCTTGTTTTGTGATTCGTTTAAAACTTGGGTATGTGATTGTAATTTGATTCAAAACATGTGATATTCTCTGTAAATCGCTGGATCCGATTCTGTTGGTTGGTATGTGATGTGATGTCTGTTTTAGATATATGTATATGCAATTGTAAATATTATTGATGAACTGAATAGATTAATATTAAAATTAGATTAATGGACTTGCTATTGATTGATTGATTTAATTGTTTAGAGTGTTTTAGTTCAACCTTTACAATAACATCTTTTAATATGGACTTGTTCAATTCTGAAACATGTCAAAAATTGTTTCAGCACAAGGTAATTTGAACTTGATTTTACTATGGAAATTCTCCACATAGTATTTGTATCAGTTATCAGTATATTATGTCAGATAGTTGCTCTGAGGTTTGTCTCTTTCTTATTTATATGATATTCTCATTATTTTCTTACTACCAGAATGAATTATGCGCACACGAAATAAAGGGACAAAACACCTTTAAAATGTTTGAGTTTGTTACTATTGGTTCTCAAGGACACCTCACACAGTTGAAGCTGTTGCAGCTATTTTGGATATTCTATTGGAAGGGAATCTTTGTCATTGTAGCTGATAATGATTTGACAGAGGATAGGTGGCTACTATGGCTTTAACTTTTCTATAATTGATGCTAAGTGATTTTTGAAATGTTTTGATGCTTGTAATTAGCCACTTGCAGTAAATCTAGCCTGATCATGGTTGGGACAATTCATAACTGAAGTAAAAGTATAAAATCCATCCTGATTAGGATTTAAAATGTAAGTTCTGTTGTTCATTTTATTCAACCAGTCGGTGACTCGAACCAAGCAACCCGACTAGTCGACTGGTAGACCGTACAGTCTACAAGGTGACTGAAATATTGACATGCACCTAGTCAAATACTCTAGTCGGCCTTCCTTGACTGCCTACTAGACTAGTTGCCGACTGGTGGAGCGGCATGACAAGTCTCAGTATAGACTTAGAGGTATTCTCATGAATCCAACCTATGGATAAAGATGTAAATTGTTTACTTGTTTCCGTCTTCTTTTTATCTCTCTTAATGAATGTATTAACCCCTGGTTCCTCAAAGTAACATACCTTCCTCATGATTTATTTTCTTTATCCATGGAGAGATAAGGAAGGAAACATTAATGGTTAGACTCCCCAAAATTATCTCCAACTTCTACTTTTCTTTGTTACATAACATAGCCCTCAGACAGGTTATTGGGGATCTTCATAAATGTTACTTTGTACCTTCATTTGAACATTTGTCTCATGACAGGGATAACTTTCATGTGTTACAATTTGTTTTAGACTTCACTTTTAGTAAAAAAATTGTGATTCTTTTAAAGGAATATTATGATGTTCTATATTGTTTTCCAGCATTCAAAGACGGGAAACCTATTGGTGATCGGGTAACTGATCTATCATCATTACAGAAATAACTCATAAAGACTATGATACAGTTTCCAATTTGTGTAATGACATATTCAGCTTTGTCGTTTTGAAATGCAGGCCAATTCGATATGGTTGTACATAGTACCTTGGGGAATGAGAAGTCTTCTGAATTATGTGAAGACAAGATATGGGAATCCCTTAGTCATAATAACTGAAAATGGTAAAACTGGTTACTCAATAACACTCTGCAGAACAAGTTTTTTTTGGAAAAAAAAAAGCCAATCTGACTTTATTTTTATTCCTCTTTTCTAAATGTTCATGCTAGGTATGGATGATGCAAATAACTCATCTATTTCCATTAAGGATGCGCTGAAGGATGAGAAAAGGATCAAATACCATAACGATTACTTGACAAACGTGCTTGCAGCTATCACGTAAGCCAATTCACTGCTTAGTAGACATGTTAAATCTGCTAATGTCATTAGTTAATGAAGATACTTAAAAAATCTGACCAAGCCTTGTAATTTACAGGGAAGATGGATGTAACGTGAAAGGATACTTTGCTTGGTCTCTCTTGGATAACTTTGAATGGGCATCTGGATTCAGTTCAAGGTTTGGTCTGTATTATGTTGATTACCATGACAAGCTCAGAAGATATGCGAAGGACTCAGCTTACTGGTTTAAGAGATTCTTGGCTCCAAATTAGTTTAACTAAGCTTAAAGCATTTGTAAAATCAAACATTAAAGATTCTAAAAATATCTTACATTATTTACTGATAAAATGAACTTACATTATTGCTCTGCGAAATGTTGACTTTTTAGGCTAGATCCTCGTCTCAGGTTTTGGTTTCCCATCTATCGACCAAGTGTAAGATTTCAATGTTTCTAATTTATATATATAAATCCATATGGATGATAATGTTATACTATCCTCAAGGTCATCATGGAGTTGATAAAGATGGACAACCAGTTTATATTGAAAGTTTGGGTAAAGTTGATGCTAACAAGATCATGCAAGCCACTACACTAGACCGCTATGTTAAGTATCATGTTCAAGAATTTGAGAGGAACTTTAATGATAAATTTCCAGCCTGCTCAATTGCTGCAAAGAAACATATTGATCAAAGCACAACCATTCTTGATGTACAAGGGGTGGTAAACCATTCTTGATGTACAAGGGGTGGTATGTGGATATTCTCATAATACGTAGGGTTGCTGAAATTTTGATGGCGCATAGTTGGGATAGTTGTTATCTTTTACTTTAAATGCATTTCAGTCTCCAAATTTCTGTTGCTTGTTTTATAGCACACCAATGGATTTTGTTGAGTCGTCTTACCTTTGTAATATTTAGCATTTTATCGCGTTTCACGTTGCTTTTTCTTATTCCATCTGAAAAGAAGACATGGCTTAATATTGAGAGGTACTGTGCTGTAAAATTGAAATGAGTTACCTACGTGGTTGAATGGCAGGGACTGAAAAGTTTTAATAAAGCGGCCAGGGACCTTTTCCAACGTATTCAGAGTATTGATGGTAATAATCACCCCGAGGTAATAACTTCTCTGTAGTTACACTAATTTCTTAGTCTTTCCTAATTTGTGCCTGAAGTTTTTAACTCCTTATTACTTGATTTACTGTAGACCTTGTGCCGCATGTACATCATTAATGCTGGCTCTGGATTCAGGCTACTGTGGAACACAGTCAAATCATTCCTTGACCCAAAAACTACTGCCAAGATCAATGTATGTTTGTATCCATGATAACAATGATTCTGATAGTAGTGAAGTCAACCTGCTAAACAAGGTAATGGCTTTGTATACCAGGTCCTTGGAAATAAGTACCAAAGCAAGTTGCTGGAGATAATTGATGCTAGGTAAACTTCAAAATATAAAATACGTGTAACATTCCTTTCTGAATGTCGTTCAGGAAAAGAGCTGTTAGGTTTTATGAAATAATTTTATGTAAATCCTTTCAAAATGGGCATGCATTCTCCACTTGAGCATCTCTTAGGCACCTAAAGCTAATCTCTTCTTTCTCTAGTGAGCTCCCAGAGTTTTTAGGAGGTACTTGTGATTGCGCAAAGAAAGGTGGCTGTATGCAATCGGATAAGGGGCCATGGAATGATCCTGAGATCATGAAGGTTGTATTCTGTCTTCTTTCAGTTTTCAAATTTTAATATCTGGGAAATGGGGATTCATTATTTTATTATTTAATACTCTGTACTTTGTTTCTTACAAATATTACTTGCAACTTGGACAAACTCCGTGCAAGCTGACAAGTTTGCCCTTTCCCAAGGTATATACATTATCTTACCTTGCTATATTCAGATAAGTATTCCTAATGATTTTTTTGTTTTTGTTTTGCTTTAGCTCTTTTAATGTTATTCATAATCATTAATTTGAGTGTCAGGGCATTCTGGTATCAACTTGAATTATGAATTCAATATTTTTTTTTGTTACATCTGATAGCCTCAACACTTTTACCCGATCCATAATCATGCAAGCCAAGTGATGGACCTAAGCAGCCAGATTTTTCAATGGGATGATGACCCTTTTGATGGGCATTGCGCTATAGTCCAACTGACTAGAAATGTTTACCGAAGGCTTACTGCTGCCACTCTCTACTCCAGCTCTATGCCTGGTGCTGATGATTCTGTTAGAGGTCCGGCACATCCCCTACAATATGCCCTTCAGTAACTGTATCTCACAATGACTACTTAATGAAGATGAAGCGTATAAGCAATCTTGAGGAGAACACGTCATCATTCTCAGACCAGAAAACCGGCAACAATGCCGAATGCAGCTTTCTCTCGTGTCCATGATCTAGAACAAGAGATTTCAGCTACCCAAAAAGGTATAGTTAGTTGTTTTTTTCAAAAAAATTATTAATTGATGATTAGATCAAAGAAACAACAAATCTTGAATGGTGTTCATATATGTTGCTGCACCTATGTCTAATCATGGTATCTGTTCAGGATCTTGATGATGCCCTTGTGCAACAAGCACACCTCATAGCCTTCATGGAGAAGAAGAAGAAAAAGAAGTTATTTTCTAGAGTGCAAAGTTGAATGTATTAGTGGAGGTATATACTGTGCTAAGCTAGAAGTTGGTAAATATGTCATTATTTTCATTTCAGAATTACCTTGTTAAGTACCCAGTGTAAAGCATTTTGTATTTTTAGAAAGGACTATATCCAATTTCCTCTCATTTCATTTGTATAAAGTATAAACTCTCTGGCATGGTTCTTGGCTGCTAATAACATGTGTTTTGGACACCTCATTTGCGTGTCTGGCATATTCAACATCTTTTCAAAAAAAAAAATGGTTCACATCTCGATAAATATTTTCCCAAAAATACTTATCTTTGATCAATAAAAGTTTACCTCGTCCAAAGTGTTCACCAAGTTCTCGTAGCTTTTTAATATTCCTTCCGTCCCATTATACGTTTCCTATTTTGACTTTTGACACTATTCATGTAAAGCGATTGACTATTAATTTATGTTTAATCTATAAAATTAAATATAATCATGAGTGATAACAATCCGTATTTATGAGTACTTTAATATAATGAAATTTTTATATTTAATAGTAATACGAAATTAAAGATATTAACAATCAAAAGTGTGCGGTGATAAACGTGTCCAACACAAATAGAAAACGTTTTTAGGGACGAAGAGAGTAATATATTCTCTAAAAGAGCATTTTGAAATACGCGAGCGGTTACTCAAAAAATCATCTTGATGTATATAATCATCTTTTTGGTCCAAATTTACACTTTTCTCAAATATGCCCAAATCTAAATTTTTGCGGTACATATCTGGAATGGAATTGAACACATCAAGCTCCATGCTTGTTGAGTTGAGAAGAGAAACTATCCTAGTAAGTGCGTCGACCACTTGATTATTTTTTTTCACCTTATGTCTTAATATGAAAGCATATTCTTGTAAAGTGTAATCCATTTTGCATGTCTTTCACCTAAGGTTCCTTGATTGTTGATATGTTTTAGAGTTTCATGATCATAAATTAGTATAAATTTTCTTTAAATGAGGTAGGGATGTCAATGACGAAGGGCTTGGACTATGGCATAGAATTCAACATCGTGTATATAGAGTATCTTTTCTTGCTTCATCGTATACAAAAAATCTATTATTTTATACTCTACTATGATTCTATGAAATTACGAATATCTCAAGATTGATATGTGAAACAGTACTTGTATAATAGAATTCTAAAGTATGCATGGAATGGAACTTTATTTAATTTAAATAATGAAGATCCTCAATAATACATAATAAATATTTGAATTAGATGATGATAACTCTGTTTCTTCCCGGGTCTTCTCCTCTCTCACATATGCTAGAACCCTGTCCACGTGGTTTCTTGAAGAAGAAGAAGAGAGAAGAAGGAGCTTTTCAAAATATGTATAGTGGTGTGTGTATAGGTGTGTAGCAGTTAAATGTTTTTCAACCCCTAAAATCCTCTTTTTGGGGTCCTTTTATAGGTCCCGAGATTTAGGGTTTTTGGGGTTTGTACCTCTTCATCCTAACCTTTGATCATTCTTGGTTGGTGAGTGATTGGACGGCTTGGATCGACTGTGGGGCTGGGTGTCCTTCTTCCACCAGTATTGTCTTCGGATCTTTACATATGGACGGCTCGGATGCAATTGTTCCATTTTGGGTAACATAAGACAGTTGACATTTTTGTCATGTGCCGTGTGGCCCGGGGACCACCCCAATTTGGGTCTGGGGTGTCTCTATCTGGGCTTTTGCTTCTTTATTTGGGCTTGATTATTTATGGCATATCATTTGCCTCTCATTCCCTTATGCGGGTTTCCTGGATGGGGGAGTAGTCTTCTTTTTCGGAGCGTGTGTTATGAGCTGCGTGATTCAGAATTTTTTTTTACATTTTCCCTTTGATTTGCGGCCCCTAGCCTCGGGGTGCTGTTGGATGCAAGTCCCCGGGGTTGTGTTTGGGTAGGCCTTTTGGTTTTTGTCACTTGGAAAATTTTTGCATTTTTCTTTTGATTTGTGGCCCCTAACCCCGGGGTGTTGTTGGATACAAGTCCTCGGGGTTGTGTTTGGGTAGGCCTTTTGGTTTTTGTCATTTGGAAAAATTTTGCATTTTTCCTTTGATTTGTGGCCCCTAACCTCGGGGTGTTGTTGGATACAAGTCCCCGGGGTTGTGTTTAAGTAGGCCTTTTGGTTTTTGTCACTTGGAAATTTTTTGCATTTTTCCTTTGATTTGTGACCCCTAACCCCGGGGTGTTGTTGGATACAAGTCCCCGGGGTTGTGTTTGGGTAGGCCTTTTAGTTTTTGTCACTTGGAAAATTTTTGTATTTTTCCTTTGATTTGTAGCCCCTAACCCCAGGGGTGTTGTTGGATACAAGTCCCCGGGATTGTGTTTGGGTAGGCCCCATGATTGAGCTGGCAGGTACATATGTGATAGGTGCACAGTATTTTGCGTTTTCCCCGAAATGTCAAGTGACGGTTGAGCTTCCTGTAGGAATATATGTATACATATATGTATATATACGAAACGTTGCAGTTTCCCCCCCTTTTTCTCCTCAAAAGTCGCGCCTGTTAAATAATTACAGTGATGTAATCATTAACTGCGGTGGTTATTTTCTTGACGCTCAAGATTGTGCCACGTGTCTTCATCCGACGAACACGATCGTGTGGCAGTTGAGTGGGTTACTATCTCATGTGTGCCTATAAATACTCCTGTCGTGCCATTTCTTTTTCCTTTACGCCATTATAAACACCAAACACTCTCTGCAACTTTTCTTCGAGGCAATTTTGGGAGCTTTTCTCTTTGAAGCCGCCTTATTTCTCCTGCTTTCTTGTAAGTTTTCGAACTTTTCTTCATTCTTTTCTTTCTCGTGATTGTTTAATGAATACTTGTAGTCTGAGCCCTTCGAATGCATGCGTTTCGGTCATCCGAATTAGTTTACTTTTGTTGTGTCGAGTTTTGGTGAATCGAACATGCTGTTGTTTATTGTTTAGATTTTTAGGTTTTGTTTGCATAAACGCAATTGATGTTTGTACTGAATCTGGGTTTGTGTTTTGGTGTCTGAATAAGAGGTTTAATTTCTTCAATAAATGGGTTTGTTCTCTGGCTTTTGTGGTTGTTCATGACTTGTATTGTAGGCGTATATATGTATGTATAGATTGTAGGATATACCTTGGTGTTTTGATTCGAAGGTTAATTATTTCTGAGTGGCTTTCTGTTTTTCTTTTTCTCTTTCTTTTCTTTTACGAAATGGCATACACTCCAGGGTTATATGGTTAGGAGAGGGAGAAGGAAACAATTGGCCAACCTTAAATGTAGACCCGACCGCCCCTACTTTGGATTTCCCGACCAATCTCCAAGTGACTCTTCCCCGGAACCAGAGAACATGCCTCCCCGTCGCCAACCTGTAGTTGAGGAGTTGCCCACTTTCCTTTTAAACCGCGGACAGACTTTGGGTAGAAGAGACGGGTCTTGGGAAGATATAGACCACTATTTTGTTCAGACCCGAGAGAATAGTCCCCCACATGATTACTATTTTAGGGACCTTTCTGCTGTTTATAGGCCCGGGGGAATAGAGCCTTATGATGGGGTCCGTATGGATCAGCTTTTCTATAACGCTCCCGGGATGGGCTATGTTCCAGCTCCCCATCACCCCGACCTTTCGGAATATACCTTCCAGCAAATAGATGACTTAGTGAAAGCCGTTTTTCACTTCGGGGATGATATGGGGTGGAGGTGGCCCGAGCCTCATGAGAGGGTTTATCACCGTCCTGTGGGTGGTTGGGTAGCTATTCCTCTAGAGCATCTTCGTAGCATGAGGCCCAACCTTCACCAATTCATCAGGTCTTTATGCCGTGATGTCTACGGGATACCCTTTATTCAGTTGGCCCCGAATTCTGTTAAGTGGGTTTCTTGGTTCCTTGTCTGTTGTCATGTGAAGAAGTACCTCCCTACCTTCAAGCTTTTTCACTACCTTTTTAAGATTAAGAAATCCACCCTACCTCCCCTTTTTGAGTTCATATTCAACATAGATGGTTGTGGGTTTTCTGCCGATGCCAAAAGTGCACATGTCTTTATGTTGAACTCGCTCCGGGGCTGGCACCAGGAGTTCATCTTCGTCTGGGGTGGGGACCTGGAGTTTATGCCTGTGTATAAAAGTGCTTTGAAAAATAACAGGTTCCCAACCGAGTGGCTCGGTGGAGATGCCCTGGCGAAGATGTACGATTTTGTGGTGGCTCTGGGTGCCCAGTGGACCCGGGATACTTTTTTAGATAACCAAACATTATATAATGTTGGATGTAAGTGTTTTACTTTAGAAGTTTTTTCCTTGTTCTTTTTCTTGATGTATGTCTTTGCCCTGACGTATTCTTTCTAAACTGTTGTTCCTTGTGCAGGTCTTTCGCTCCTTAACCCTTTCCATCACGCTATATCGCAACAGTTCAAGGATTTGGCTGGGAGGATCAGGAAGATCGGTGGTGTTGTGCAGCTGGACTCGGGTAAGAAGAAGGTTGGTGCGGGTAGTGGTTCAGAGGCTCGGGATGTTGGTTCTTCGGGGAACAGCGTGAGGCAGAGTGTTCCAGTGGTTACCATGCCTATTATCCCGGAGCCCGAGGAGATTGAGGTGTTGGAGCTGGATGAAGAGGAGGTTGGAGCTTTGAACCCTCGCAGGAGGAGGGCTGCGGAAGATGCTGCTGGTGGCTCCGGGACTCCCCAGCGTAGGAGGGTTTCTGCCGCGGGCCCTACTGAGGAGGAGAGCCAGAAGCTGGTGGAGGAGGATGCTTTGAAGAGCCTGTTGGCCCGAATGACTCTGGATGATCGTCGGAACGAGATGTTCGACAACTATGCCATCCCTGCTGACTTCGAGTGCTATGCCAAGGAGGATCTGGATACCTTCTTTGATTATCTTGTTCGGGATGTTTCGGAGGTAAGAGTGTTCCCTTATCATCTTTTTTCTTCTTCCCTTTGATCAGTACTGAGTCATTTTCTTTCAGGCTAACGCTCGGATCAGCGGCTGCTCTACCATCCTTCATAATTACCGCATAAGGGAGGATAAGAATAAGACAGCGGTGAAGGAGTTGGCTAGTGAGAAGGAAATATTTGCCAAGTACCGGGAGGTGAAGGAGAAGGAATCTCGGGAGCACAAGCAGGCTGTTGCTGAAGCGGTGAAAGCTCGGGAGGCTACTGAGCAGATGGTTGGATCCCTCCGGGCGGAGGTGGAGAACTTAAAGAAGGAGCTTGCTTCTAGGCCCCGGGACAGAGGAGGTCCTTCAGTCCTTTCGGGGTACTCCAACCTATTACGAGGAGCTCAACAACAAGATCTTTGAGAAGGTCAATATTTGTTGGGACATTGCTTCTGCTTATTTGCATGAGAATCCGGACGGTGATATGGACGGGTTCATAGAGTTGTACCTCATAGAAGAGCTCCGTCGTGAGGAGGCCAAAACTGCCGGAGAGGGCACCTCCGGGACGCAGCCGCCTCCGCCTCCCGAAGAGGTCCCTGGGAAGACTTATCCTCTTCCCGAGAACTGAAGAATGAAGATCCAGGCTTCGTGCTTTGTAATTTGTTTTCTTAGTTTGTTATCGTTGCAGACTTAGCCCTTGTGGCTTTTAAACTTGTTATTTGAATTTCGTGTGACTCTGGTTTGGATTTGGTCCGGGGCTTGGTTTGCCCTGGGCAAGCATGTAAATATATTTCCCTTTCTGTATCTGTATTTTGCTATCATTCGCTGAAATTTTTCTAAGTACACTTGGTTGTGTGTCGTCCCCGGGTTGGGCTGAGAACTTTTAATAAAATTTTAACTGGGTAAATTTTTTCTAAGTACACGTGGATTGTGTAATGGTCCCCGGGGCGAGGTTTAAAATTTTAACTGAATAAAATTTAATGAGGAGGTAAGGAACATAGGGGGAGGTGAAGGCCCTAGTTCAAGCTCACACCTACTTGCATAGATGTTCAACAGGAAAAGCAACATTCATCATCTCATTTCAACTCTGATAAAGCTTATCAATCAGACAAAATCATCCATTGACACAGGTACAGATGCAGAAATAAAGTCCTTACTCCCTTCAAATTTGAGTCACTGCAACTCTACAGGGATCAACATTTGAAGCAAACTCAATATATGGATGACATTAAAGGACAAATTATTGGAGTTAAGGACAATGTCAAGAAGATAGTGGAAGATCAAATTCCTGCATCCACTATGAGAGAAATTTTGTTGAAACTTAGGAAGGAGGCTGACCTCTCTAGAAAAGTTGAGGCCTTGTCTGAAAGGATGACTACAATGGAAAATTCAATGGCCAAGATACTTCAAAATCAAGAAACTCAAATTACAATGTAAATTTTATTCTTTTAACAATACGTTTTACATAAGAATTTGGATTTCTAAACTATTTGTTTATTACATAAGAATTTGTTTGAATTTACACATCAATCTTCCTGTTACTTTTTGTGTTTTTACAGAAGCCAGAAGGTATCCCAGAGACATGACATCATAAATTACAAAACCTGATGCATTTACTCAAATTATACAATCACAGTCATCTCCGTTGCCAAAACAATGCCATGAGAACTTCAACTGTGAAAATGAACATTAACAACATGCAACTAAGCAATATATAAGTTCTTCTTGATGACCTTCGGTACTCTCCAAAAAGTATAATCCCCCAAAATGTGCATACAAGTGGAAAAGCCTGTCATGAGTTACATTTATTAGTTGAAACATATTGACTAATTATTCATAATACTTCCAATGTCCGAACTTCAAAATTACGCGCAAAAATTCAGGGAAATATCTACATCCGTGACAGTACTTGGAAGATGCAAAGTTAGCAAATTTACCTGGACGGCATCTGCTGTTGCATATCCAGCAGCTTGGCCTCCCATAAATTAGAGACCGTTTCCAAAGCCACATAGAAGTCCAGCCAGTGACGCCCAACCTCTTTCGTCCCAATCTGAGAGATAAGCCTTGAATGATGATTGAGGCAAGTTCAAAACAGGTCGGTACATGAAGTTGATATTCAGAATGATGGCTATCACAAAACAAAAGGTTGAGAACCAGAAAAATGCTGTGTACGCACTCAAGTGAGGAACACCTTCTCTCAGAGTGTCCCATTGGTCATTTGTTGCTAGGTTGAATGCTGGAGAAAAGAGAGAAAGGCAAAGTCCTGAAAGGAAAGTTATGCCCAAACCAATATAGGTGCTCCTCCCAAATACCTAAAAACAGTGTCACCACAAGTCAGTGACAGGCAAAAACATTTCTGTATGGGGATACCAAAAAAATAATTTTATAGCAAACTGTGGTTGATATGTAGTGCAATCTACAATGGAAAAAACATAATTTGAATTAAGAGACGAATTATAATAAGTTCTGTAAATATAGAACAACATAGTGCATAATATTAGATAACCGAACATACAACAGATAAGAGCTGTAGTTTTGTGGGAGTACTAGACCAAAATAAACCAAATAATTTCTTGTTTTTTCAAATGAATGTATATTATGTGGGGGAAGTGGGAACCAATAGCAAATTGAACCAAATTGGTTCCATTATTTCCAAAAATTATAATTAGTTACTCAGTAGACCAGAATGAAATGATGGGGGAACGGGCACCCGCTGCCCCCCTCCAGACATCGACATCTTCGTGACAATGCGAGTAACCAGCTACAAGATTACTCAAATGAAAAAGATCATATGATCTTATACATATGGAGATGTATGACGTGCTACCAACTTTCAAGATAAATGTGAAAAATTCAACAAATCGACAATTTTCTATACGGGGAAGGTTTTAAGCACAAAAGTTTTACCAACCAGGTCAAGCGGCACATTGCTGAAATAATTGGATCATGCTACAGCAGTTTAAAGGACCGCATCAAGAAATGCCTTAAATCAAGAAAAAGTTTTCATAAAACGAAGTTGTGAGTTTGCGGGAAAAATAGGAGACTAAAATCTGGCACAAATCAAATACATTTTGATGCAGAAATGCGCCTGGACCTCGGATTAGAAGATACAAGTTATCTAGGAAATGACTAATAAAAAATGAAGCTTAAACAAACCTTAATTGCTCTCCTATTTTCAATTTCTAAAAGAAAGTCGACAGTTCCAATTTTTGCTTTCTCTGTCATGCCAAAAACATTCTCTATATCTCTTCCAACTGTTATTGGACAAGTTTCTTCAAAAAGGGGAACTTGTAAGTCCCTGTAAAAATGTTCAATATTTTGATACGAACTAGAAAATAACGAACAAAAAAAAACAGCAATACAAGATCAAAATACATTACATACTTACGGTCACTAGAGAGCTTTGAACATATCTTCATATTCAACAGCCGGCAGAACCCTTTAATCGCATATTCCTTTCTCAATCTGTAGCTTAGCACAAAATTTATCTGTATCAACAGCTAATAACTTGGCATTTGATCCACGATAAGCACCATTAACAATCTTTAAGAGGCCGCCAATTTGGGGAATAACTGTCTGAAGCTCCTCTTGATCCACTCTAAGGACATGCTTAGTGTCAATCATTTCAATTTCTCCCACATACTTATGAATCACTTTACGAACAACGCCTTTTTGCTTATAATAACCTAGAGTTTTACTCATTACCTTAACAACAATCCCCTCCCATAACCAGTAATCCTTCCTGTTTCTATGCTCTTTGGCCATCTCTTGCTCCCTCATCAACTCATCCAAAGCCGATGTTTTCTTAGTAGCATCTTTCTTACGTTTCTTCTTCTTACTCCCCCCAGTTTCCCCTCATCAAAAATATTAGAAAATGGAAAGTTTGAGGCATATTTTATATATGTTCTTGATATGATTTCCGGAAACTAACACTTGGAGGTTGTTCCTTGACATGAGGACTTAAACTTTCATATTTAGATCTAAGATCTTTTCTTAGTGGAATCCATGAATATATTGAGACAAAGTTGCTTGTTTGAAATGAGTTATGGGGATTTTGTCCCATATTGGTATTGTAAAAGAAAGATATTGAGTTTATATAGCATTTTGTGTTAGTGTTGTTTACAACTACTAGCATAAGTGGAATGCTTGTGTGGCCTAGTGCTAATGAGAACTCTTATATTTTTCTTTTCTATTACAAGTTTAATTATTTATATTGATTATTTAATTATTAATATAAAATATATTGAGTAAGGATTATTTTAATCATACTCTGAATATATATATTTTATAATATTAATATTAAGTAATCTGGATATAATATAAATAATAAGGAAAACCCATTTTTTTTTACTTTTTCTGTTTTGTTACTCGGTGTACCACATCGAGTAAAATAGAAGAAGAGTAACTTGAGATGCCTATATATTGAGAGGTACACTTGAGATAAAAATGACACAAGTCTCGGTGCCTACCTCGCAAACATATATGAGTTGCATAGGTTTTTTGGGCAAACTGAGGTGCGAGTCGCTGTTGATCATTGTTGGTTCTGTGGCCAGATTGATCTGTTTCTGTTTTATCCTGGAAGCGATATTGCTGCATTCCATCACAGCTTAAGTGGGGGGCAATAATCTCTTCAAGAACAGTCAAGTCCTCTTGAAGGGTTTGGCGACTCAGCTGTTGTGTTCTTCTTCTTATCAGAATCTGGAAAGCGATAAGAGATAAGTTTTCTTTACTTTCTTTGTCAATTACAGTCTTTATAATTTGTTATTGCCTTCGTGTTTTATTTCGTTAGTTGGTTATTTGCCATGTTCTTGTTATTATATATATAACTGCCCATTGTTGTTGTGTAGTTAGAATTATACCCAACAAAAAATCAGTCTCAAACGCTCCCCTTTTTCCTTGTTACCAATACTCTTGGTCACCGCCCCAGGCTTAATCTTAATCTTGCCACCATCACTTTCACATCTCTTAAACAACTTAGCCTCATTCGTCAACGTTGTTGTTGTCATATTCTGTTGCGCACGCTCAATCTGCCTCATAATCTCCCTATCCTGCTTCTCATCATCCACCAAATCAGCCCTAACCCTCTTCCTCTTGTCCCTAAACAACCTCTCTGAATCGCTATTAACATACCTAATAAACCACCCCTTGAACGTCTCCTCCACCTTACACTTCCCCGTCTTGCCCAAATACTTAACAAACCCAGTCAACGTCACCCACTGCGTAGAATTCATATGAAGATGATGCCTATCAGCAATATACTCATTATAAACAGACGTAGCCGCAACACGACTAAACCCATGACTCCTCTTGATATGCTCCAAAAACGTAAATTCAAACTCCTGCGAATAACATTCAACAACAAAATTAGGGTTCTGACCAAACACATGCATCTGACGTTAATGACCTTTACTCATACAGTGACATTTAAATCCATTCCCATCTCGACATTGTTTCTCACACATCTGACAACACCATTGTAGTTTTTCAAGCCCTCTTGCTTTCATTCGATTTGCTATTGCCTTTGGGCTTAAAAAATCATTCTTTCCCATCCCGCCGATTCAGACAATAACAGCGCACAATTCAATTCAAATAATAACGAGTATGTTTATCAATTAAACCATAGAATATAAACAATACAATAATCAGTTCGAGACTTACAAAAGTGTCGATGTCAATTCAGCTTCAAGCCTCTGTGCCAATATAGGTATTTATATTATCGGATAATGTACAAATCAGACTCCGATTGAAAATCGGATCAAGTCCAATATATTATACTAACCTTGTTTATAATAAAAATATACAAACTTAATAAAATATTAATAATTAAATCGGTCAAATAATTTTTACCTATTAATAAATGATTATTTTCGAAAAATTAAATAATTTTTAAAACACTCTATAAATAAGTTTTATCTTTTAATAAATGATTATTTTTTATAATTTCTATTCATGTTACTAATTAGTTATTTATAGTCAAACTATGATTATTTTGACTCATATAAATAATAAATATAATTTTTTTGCGAAAAAAAGAAATTATTATTTTTTTTTAAAAAAAATTAGAAAATTACTTTATTTTTATATATAGCAATTCCGTATACCATTACAGGTTTAGCCAATAATAGTCGATCAGTATTTTATATTATAATAGCCAACCATTTAGTTCTCACCCGTTGGAGTGAATCGACGGTTATAAATTTTTTTATATAGAGAATAACTAATATGCCACCCTCAACCTTAGTTATCATTTTACTAGAGCTGTTCACGAATCGAGCCGAGTCGAGTTTTGACATAAACGAGCCGAGTTTTTTTTTTTTTTTTCTGACGAGCCGAGCCGAGCCGAGCCGAGCCGAGCTTTCTTATCGAACAAAAAAACGTGTTCGAGCTCGAGCTCGTTAACTAATGAGCCGGACACGAGTTTCAAATACGAGCCGAGCGGAGTCGAACTCAAGCCTATGAGTGAGCATTTCCCGGTTCAGAACCGAGAAGCGAATCGAACCGATCAAAAATTACGGTTCTAGTTCGGTTGTTCACCAATTCGGGTCCGGTTCGGTTCTTGTTTTTCTAGAAATTTCGGTTCTCGGTTCGGTTCGGTTCTTATAATACTAGAACCGTAAGAACCGAACCGTATATAAATGAATAAATACAAATATATATATAAATATATGTATATATATTACGTATTATGTTTTCTTATTTATAATATTTTGATAAATTTTAAGAAAAATATGAATTTTATTGTATTACTCGTTTCTTTAAATATATTTGGAGTTTCGAATATTTTTATAAATATTTTTGTTCTTATATATTAGAAAATAATCGAATTTAAAATGATCCGCCACTAATAAAAATCTTTTTTTTACTAAATTACCCTCCATAAATAATCAAAACTAGTCAAAATTTAAAAAGTTATAATATAAAATAATATGAAAAATAAATAAATATAAAATAAAATATAAATTCGGTTCTTTCGGTTCGGTTCGACGGTTCCGGTTCGGATCTTACATATAAACGGGTCCGGTTCAATTCTTGAAATATTGTTATTTCGGTTCTCGGTTCTTTCGGTTCGGTCCGGTTCTGACCCGTTGCTCACCGAGGCCATAAATTAAATGAATCGAACTTTTTTGACCCACATTAACTATTTGAAGGCCAGCCCAGATTGAAGCCTAACCCAAAATTATCAAAAAAACCTAACCCTAAATTAGACACACACACAATCGCACCTTTTCCGAAATCACCGTCGCTCCTCCTCCGGCCGATGGTGTCTCCATGGTTTTATACTCGTTTCTCCAACAAGTGTATGTAAATAGGTTGTTTACAATCTGCCATTACTTCTGTTACCGATCCATTCCAATTAGAAACTAAAACAGCTTCGTTCATTTGTTTTTGTAAGTTTTTTTCAATTTCATAATCTTAAAAGTTCCGATCATTTGCATTTTTATTTTCTTATAGTTTGTTCAAATATAGGTACATGATTCATGTTTTATATTTATGTAATTGCTTACACATGTCCATCTACAGTGTAATATAGTTTATTAAACTGAGCAGTTATTAAACTTTAAATTATCTTCAAGTGTTTAGTGAAACTCCTTTAAGTGTTGGCTTGCAGAACGCTATCGGAAAGAAAAGTATTTTTCTAAAAATAGAATTGGGGATCTGTATATTTTGTGCCACATGAAAAGTAAGCCGAAATAGTTCTACGCTATGAAACAATAGAATTATGGCCCTTATTCTCACAATTTGGGGAGAGAAGGCCCAAAATCTCACAAGTTGGATTATATGGCCTTTTCTATCACTCAAAAACGTTAATAAATTTTGCGTTTATATTTATTTACATATGACAGTGCTAGCGTAGTGGTTGTGTGGTACACATCAGTGCTATGTGCGCTTGGTCACCAGTGTTCGATTCCCAAGTGCACCATATTATTTTTTTGAATCAGCACAAACGCAAATAACTGATGCGTGGCCTTCAAATAAACGCATCAAAATCTTGCGTTGAACCATTAACGCAAAATTAAACAGCGTTTTCTGAATTATTTCACAAGCAAATAAAATCAATTATAACTCTTAAACGCAAGTAATAGATGCGTTTTTCGTTTGAATTGGAAACGCAAAAAAACATTGCGTTTTTAAGTGATAGAAAAGGCCATATTTCAGCGCGCGTGAGATTCAGGGCCTTTTCTCCCCAAATTGTGATACTAAGCGCCATTACCCGAAACAATACTAAGTCCAAAAATTACTCTGTACCTCTAAAAAGACTTCAATCATTCAACCCTTGAATATAAAGTGATTCAGGATATAAACTGGATTAGAATAATCATGATCGAGTCTCACCTTTTTACCACAACATTCCGTTGTCACAAACTTACAATTTGTATTCATAGATCTAGGAATATGGTTTGAATAACACAAACTGTACGTTTCACCGATTGCTTGTGTCATTCCTTATTTCAGCATGTGAACTGAAAGCAGGCTGCTTATAACAATGTTATCATTTGCCATGTTATAGGCTCATAGCATGTCTTGTGCTCCAATTATTATTATTTTTTTGTGTTTTTTATGAATGAGTTGTTTATAAAAGATTAATCTATTGTATTAAAAGAGGAGTAGTTAGTTATCTAATGTGTTTTTTATATTCTTGCTTACAAAGGGATCTGATAAACTTGTGACTGCATATTATTATTAACATAATGATGGATTTGTCACTAAGAAAGTAAGTGGAATGATTATGATAGTCTTATTTAATTTGTTGGTTGGCTAACTTCATAAAAATTTGTCTTGTAATTGCAGGAATGAGGTCATTTAGGTTGTTGTGACCTACCAGTCCAGATAAAATGTTGTGCGCCCATACACTACTTGATTGTTTTTTCTAGCTTTTTAACTTTGTTTGATTTCTACTAGGAACTACATTTTTACTTTTACTTTTGGTAAGATTAAAAAATTCTTTTTAATATGGGATTTAGTCTTTCATACTTTTTTGAGTTTCTTTTTTTTATTTAAATATTGTGCCTTTAAATATTTTAGGATTTGAGGAGATTACCCATCCTATTTTAAATCAGATATGACGTGGTCGTTCATTGTGGTTACTTGATTACAAGGAGGGTGTGGAGTAAGATCTACAGCTATTGAAGGTGGGAATTAGGTATATATCTGCTTATATTAATTGTTATTGTGACAAATGATGTTTGTTTGTTTTTCTAGCTTCCAATTGGTTTGTTCTGCTGCACTTTAATGTTAGAGCGTATGATTGGGCTTGTACTGAATTTTGATACCTATTTAATTCCATGGACCAAGGATTAAAAAGTAATTGCAACATATGGTAACTGCCTGTGCGGATGTAATTGTTTTGTACAGTACATTACTGTTTAGGGGTTTTTTAGTTTTTTCATGTAAACTAGCCAAACGAAAATTGTTTATGGTGGTAAGAAAGATTGTGGAAGAGAGAAATTTGGGTCTATAAAAAAGGGGAGAAAAAGGTTTAGGGTCACCATTTGATTTCATTGACGTGTTGCTTACTGAAAAGAAAGAATCTTCTTGATATCTTTCTTATTTCAACTAACAATAAATCAAAAGATGACTAAATTTGTGATGATTGAGCATTTCATATTATTATCAATACATTACGAAATTGTTTCTTTTGGGGGCCATAATTTTTCTTCTATATGCTTTCTATGACTAACAATGCAAAGGGTGAGAAGAAGATAATATGCAGGCCTAGATCAGTTTTGCTGACAAAAGTCATGTGCAACTCACAGGCCAGGAGCTAATATAAAATTTTAAGAAAGCATGAGTTGATGTAACTAATACAAGTGGTAATGATCCTTCATCACACAAGGTATAACAACGTTCCCACCTGGGAAACAAATCTTCTTCAGCTGTTGTACTTTAATTAATATATATTTTTTGTATAATATATCGATCGTTTAACTAATAAATTTTACTCTTGACATCAGCACTGCATTAATTTACAAGAATTAGCCCCAAAACCTGAACTTTAAAAAAAAATAATTGACGTGCACTATGTAGCTGTATAGTGTATTTGTATCTCACGACGGTCTATATTCAATTTATATTTGAATGTGATTTAAAAGGATTTAGCACTTCTTCGATGTTGACTGACCTGGTTGGTTACCTGGAGCTGGAAGTTGCACACCGGCAGGTATGCAATAGATCGGCTTCATTTAACTGTACATTAGGCAGAAGTTGCGGATGATTTTGATCTAATTTGGTAGCTATTATCGATAAAAAACACGCGGGAAAAGCTTGCAATTTTTGGTCAACTGATTGCACTAGATTCAAAAGCTTATGATATTAACAGAAATGTGTACTGTAATAGACCTTAATTTTTTACTTGCTTCCGGTTTTAATATTACCCTTGGTTCAAATTACCTGTTAAATGTGGGAAGTATTGAACCTCCACATAACTTTAGATATTTGGCACAATATACATAGCAGCTTATACTGGACTGGTGAACACGGTTAGTGCCCCAGCTTTCCACTTTTACTAATGATTCAATATCAGATTGTTGTAGCGTATTTAATTTTGTAGGCAGACAAAAGTTTGGTTATTAAAAAACATTGGATAAAGTAGATCATTGTTGAGCTTGTTAATAAATATATGGTAAAACACAATTTGTACAATAATAAATTTTTAATTCAGTTCCTATTTAGTACTATCCTTCTTTGAAATATGTTTGCTTTAGTAATATTTTGTTTGTGAATTCCTGGAAACAAAATTCTCTCTACGGAAGGAGTCGGTAACCGGTGACTTCTTTCAAGGCATGGTGACATCTTAATTGCTTGTGCTCTTTTTTTACGCAAGTTGCTTCATAGTTAGTAGATTCATTTTCTTTAGTAATATCCCGAAAAAAATGGTTCATCTACCTTTATATATTAGAAGGCAACCAAGGTTAAAAAGGGATAAATAATTGTACGTGAAATGACTGATGTATCCCTACTTCACTAATAATAACAGATGCCACAACCAAATACATGTATCTGTATGTAGAAGCTGTACGTACATCACATAATTAGGTCCTCCACTGCTTTCTTAAAGATCTTACTTAAATCATATTCTTATTCTAATGTGTGGCCCTAATTATGTTTAGTGCGATTGATTGTTGAGAAAGTGAGGGAACCAATCCCCCTTCCCGTTCCTTCTATTCTTTTGTAGAAAACACCAGTTTGTTGACTTTCTCTTATGTTTATATTTCTGTCAAGATGTTACTAGAGTTTCTCTTATAATTACTTGGAAATATGGTTGCAATGAAGGCATTCACTTTTTTTGGTTAAAGAAATTTATCTACACATTCTATATAAAATACTATTTCATTACATTTATTGTTCGCAATAAAAGATCTAAGCATATGTTTTAATCTTGTTCCATGATTTTTTTTCCAAAGACCAAATTCATTGTGTAGTATTTTGTTGTAGTACATAACTTGTTATGTTCTTGTAATTAATTTTCTGCTATTTTTAATTTTGAATTCATTGTTTTTAGGACTAGAAAAATCTTACACTTAACTTTACAGTGACCAAAGAACAAACAAACGTGAAAGGAAAAAGATGTACATCCAGGCTCTCATGGATGAGTACGTGGATACGTTGAGTTGAGCTGAACTGAGGTAATCTACTTATACTTTCATATATTACAAGACAACAAATGTTGCAAAATACTACGAAAGAAAAGTATTTTGTAGACAACCGGGGTACTTCTAAAATTGTGGATCTCGAGTAGCTCGATAATTATTATTTCTCGTAGCATAAGGTACTTTAGAGCAATATACTTTTTTGCTGCTTCTTTTGCACAAATTATACACACACACACACACAGAGATATATATGTGTGTGTGTGTGTATGCTGCTGTTTTGAAACAGAATTTGCACATATTCTAGCTTGATTTAGAATCTGCACTTCTAATACTGTTGCATTTGCCCAGAATCTGACTATTTTTTTCTGTTGCCATACTTATAATTGTTTCTTCCCAGAATCTGCATATTTCTTTTTAAAATCCGTTATTTAAAATAAGAAACAACTACATTTAATCAAAATTTGGTTAATTTACTGCTACTTCTGCATATTTTTCTGCTATTTTAAACCAAAATCTGTTACATCATGTTTGTGTAAAATCATTAAAGATGTGGATTGCATAACCAAAAAATTGCAGATAAACAATGGTGTCAAAGTTAGAAAGACTAGAACTAATATATCCTAATTAGTGCAATATCCCAGAAATGTACTTTGTCAATAATTTCCATTTTCTTTCCAATATTTTAGAATTGTGTTTCCCAGGCTCTCTTCTGAAGATATTTTTCCTAGTGTTCATTTGCATTATGTATAAATTCAGTTACCTCCTTTCTTGGTTTGGTCAAGATAATAATCTTTCTTTTAAGCAATTATGGGGGGACGGAAATTTTGGAAAGCTTTTGACCCACAAATTAAGAGTTTTTCCAAATATTTCTTTCATCATCTGATTAGATTAGTATATGAAAAGTGTACGCAGTTAGCCTGGATAAATCCTTGTAATGACATAATTTATTCATTTAATAAGTTCTCTTGTCTCTTACCTAGGTGTGACTTTAACATTATTCCCAATATAAATGTTGCTCTCATAATATATGACTGAAAGCTTTTGTTTTAAACAAGTTTCTGGGAGATGGATGTATTATAAGGAGTACATACTAACTTTGTTTGGGAGATACAACACTCTTAGAATTTAGTCAAAATGATTAACAAAAAAGGAGTATCATATTGGTCAAGGCATATATACAAAGATGTCGCAACTATAGGATCCTCTGGAAAGCTCGTTTTTATTATTCTTTTTAATTGAATTCGAGAATTATAAATCATTTGAAAGGTTGAGGCATTTGTCAGCGTAGCGAGTCGAAGCCTTCCATTTATTTGCTTCCCCCCTTTTCCCCCACCCTACTCTTTCATTTCTGCTAAAGCTTCCCCAGTTTATTGGATTAATTGATTGGATACCTTATGGGATTAATTGATTGGATACCTGAGAACTATAATCTTTCCTCAAAACAGCTTCTGCGATGATAGATAATAGTCAGGTTTGTATCTATGCCCCCGACATCCAATTTTAGACTTTGAACTTATGCTCGTCATGAAATTTGACTATAATAATTTCTCTATGAGTTTAAGTTGTTTAAAACATCATATTAGTTTGAAATTATATTTTGTACATTTGTTTAATTTTTATTAATAAATTATATACATTTTAGATATACAGACCACCTGCGTCACATGTATTTCCCTGTGGTTTTAAAAAAAGTTACCACACCACTTTAGCTAATAAGGTTTGTGCATGATCCATCATAATTTGTATATGAACATTCAAACTTGGTATGATTTCATTTTTTTTAAATTTCTTTTTCTCAATCCAAATTTCAGCTATCTTTTTCACCTTTGCTTTTGCAGAGTGCTTATAAATATTTAAGTATTTAAAGATATTTGATGTTATGAGTTACGCCCGTACTTTGTATGAGTTAACATAAAGGTCCGTGCCTTGCACGGAATTTTAAGGCACGGGCTTCTACGCTAATTAATATATTTATCGAAAAAACTCAAAATACAACTAATTTATGTATTAGAAATTGGTAAGTAGCAGTTGCGAAGAAATACATTACACAGTCACCCCCTCCCTCGTTACTCATCTGCCTTCCGCCTCCGCTTCCGCCTCACAAAGTACTCACAAAATTAAATTAGTCTGTTTCTTGTTTTGTGATTCGTTTAAAACTTGGGTATGTGATTGTAATTTGATTCAAACATGGGTATGTGATATTCTCTGTAAATCGCTGGATCCGATTCTGTTGGTTGGTATGTGATGTGATGTCTGTTTTAGATATATGTATATGCAATTGTAAATATTATTGATGAACTGAATAGATTAATATTAAAATTAGATTAATGGACTTGCTATTGATTGATTGATTTAATTGTTTAGAGTGTTTTTAGTTCAACCTTTACAATAACATCTTTTAATATGGACTTGTTCAATTCTGAAACATGTCAAAAATTGTTTCAGCACAAGGTAATTTGAACTTGATTTTACTATGGAAATTCTCCACATAGTATTTGTATCAGTTATCAGTATATTATGTCAGATAGTTGCTCTGAGGTTTGTCTCTTTCTTATTTATATTGATATTCTCATTATTTTCTTACTACCAGAATGAATTATGCGCACACGAAATAAAGGGACAAAACACCTTTAAAATGTTTGAGTTTGTTACTATTGGTTCTCAAGGACACCTCACACAGTTGAAGCTGTTGCAGCTATTTTGGATATTCTATTGGAAGGGAATCTTTGTCATTGTAGCTGATAATGATTTGACAGAGGATAGGTGGCTACTATGGCTTTAACTTTTCTATAATTGATGCTAAGTGATTTTTGAAATGTTTTGATGCTTGTAATTAGCCACTTGCAGTAAATCTAGCCTGATCATGGTTGGGACAATTCATAACTGAAGTAAAAGTATAAAATCCATCCTGATTAGGATTTAAAATGTAAGTTCTGTTGTTCATTTTATTCAACCAGTCGGTGACTCGAACCAAGCAACCCGACTAGTCGACTGGTAGACCGTACAGTCTACAAGGTGACTGAAATATTGACATGCACCTAGTCAAATACTCTAGTCGGCCTTCCTTGACTGCCTACTAGACTAGTTGCCGACTGGTGGAGCGGCATGACAAGTCTCAGTATAGACTTAGAGGTATTCTCATGAATCCAACCTATGGATAAAGATGTAAATTGTTTACTTGTTTCCGTCTTCTTTTTATCTCTCTTAATGAATGTATTAACCCCTGGTTCCTCAAAGTAACATACCTTCCTCATGATTTATTTTCTTTATCCATGGAGAGATAAGGAAGGAAACATTAATGGTTAGACTCCCCAAAATTATCTCCAACTTCTACTTTTCTTTGTTACATAACATAGCCCTCAGACAGGTTATTGGGGATCTTCATAAATGTTACTTTGTACCTTCATTTGAACATTTGTCTCATGACAGGGATAACTTTCATGTGTTACAATTTGTTTTAGACTTCACTTTTTAGTAAAAAAATTGTGATTCTTTTAAAGGAATATTATGATGTTCTATATTGTTTTCCAGCATTCAAAGACGGGAAACCTATTGGTGATCGGGTAACTGATCTATCATCATTACAGAAATAACTCATAAAGACTATGATACAGTTTCCAATTTGTGTAATGACATATTCAGCTTTGTCGTTTTGAAATGCAGGCCAATTCGATATGGTTGTACATAGTACCTTGGGGAATGAGAAGTCTTCTGAATTATGTGAAGACAAGATATGGGAATCCCTTAGTCATAATAACTGAAAATGGTAAAACTGGTTACTCAATAACACTCTGCAGAACAAGATTTTTTTTGGAAAAAAAAAAGCCAATCTGACTTTATTTTTATTCCTCTTTTCTAAATGTTCATGCTAGGTATGGATGATGCAAATAACTCATCTATTTCCATTAAGGATGCGCTGAAGGATGAGAAAAGGATCAAATACCATAACGATTACTTGACAAACGTGCTTGCAGCTATCACGTAAGCCAATTCACTGCTTAGTAGACATGTTAAATCTGCTAATGTCATTAGTTAATGAAGATACTTAAAAAATCTGACCAAGCCTTGTAATTTACAGGGAAGATGGATGTAACGTGAAAGGATACTTTGCTTGGTCTCTCTTGGATAACTTTGAATGGGCATCTGGATTCAGTTCAAGGTTTGGTCTGTATTATGTTGATTACCATGACAAGCTCAGAAGATATGCGAAGGACTCAGCTTACTGGTTTAAGAGATTCTTGGCTCCAAATTAGTTTAACTAAGCTTAAAGCATTTGTAAAATCAAACATTAAAGATTCTAAAAATATCTTACATTATTTACTGATAAAATGAACTTACATTATTGCTCTGCGAAATGTTGACTTTTTAGGCTAGATCCTCGTCTCAGGTTTTGGTTTCCCATCTATCGACCAAGTGTAAGATTTCAATGTTTCTAATTTATATATATAAATCCATATGGATGATAATGTTATACTATCCTCAAGGTCATCATGGAGTTGATAAAGATGGACAACCAGTTTATATTGAAAGTTTGGGTAAAGTTGATGCTAACAAGATCATGCAAGCCACTACACTAGACCGCTATGTTAAGTATCATGTTCAAGAATTTGAGAGGAACTTTAATGATAAATTTCCAGCCTGCTCAATTGCTGCAAAGAAACATATTGATCAAAGCACAACCATTCTTGATGTACAAGGGGTGGTAAACCATTCTTGATGTACAAGGGGTGGTATGTGGATATTCTCATAATACGTAGGGTTGCTGAAATTTTGATGGCGCATAGTTGGGATAGTTGTTATCTTTTACTTTAAATGCATTTCAGTCTCCAAATTTCTGTTGCTTGTTTTATAGCACACCAATGGATTTTGTTGAGTCGTCTTACCTTTGTAATATTTAGCATTTTATCGCGTTTCACGTTGCTTCTTTTCTTATTCCATCTGAAAAGAAGACATGGCTTAATATTGAGAGGTACTGTGCTGTAAAATTGAAATGAGTTACCTACGTGGTTGAATGGCAGGGACTGAAAAGTTTTAATAAAGCGGCCAGGGACCTTTTCCAACGTATTCAGAGTATTGATGGTAATAATCACCCCGAGGTAATAACTTCTCTGTAGTTACACTAATTTCTTAGTCTTTCCTAATTTGTGCCTGAAGTTTTTAACTCCTTATTACTTGATTTACTGTAGACCTTGTGCCGCATGTACATCATTAATGCTGGCTCTGGATTCAGGCTACTGTGGAACACAGTCAAATCATTCCTTGACCCAAAAACTACTGCCAAGATCAATGTATGTTTGTATCCATGATAACAATGATTCTGATAGTAGTGAAGTCAACCTGCTAAACAAGGTAATGGCTTTGTATACCAGGTCCTTGGAAATAAGTACCAAAGCAAGTTGCTGGAGATAATTGATGCTAGGTAAACTTCAAAATATAAAATACGTGTAACATTCCTTTCTGAATGTCGTTCAGGAAAAGAGCTGTTAGGTTTTATGAAATAATTTTATGTAAATCCTTTCAAAATGGGCATGCATTCTCCACTTGAGCATCTCTTAGGCACCTAAAGCTAATCTCTTCTTTCTCTAGTGAGCTCCCAGAGTTTTTAGGAGGTACTTGTGATTGCGCAAAGAAAGGTGGCTGTATGCAATCGGATAAGGGGCCATGGAATGATCCTGAGATCATGAAGGTTGTATTCTGTCTTCTTTCAGTTTTCAAATTTTAATATCTGGGAAATGGGGATTCATTATTTTATTATTTAATACTCTGTACTTTGTTTCTTACAAATATTACTTGCAACTTGGACAAACTCCGTGCAAGCTGACAAGTTTGCCCTTTCCCAAGGTATATACATTATCTTACCTTGCTATATTCAGATAAGTATTCCTAATGATTTTTTTGTTTTTGTTTTGCTTTAGCTCTTTTTAATGTTATTCATAATCATTAATTTGAGTGTCAGGGCATTCTGGTATCAACTTGAATTATGACATTCAATATTTTTTTTGTTACATCTGATAGCTCAACACTTTTACCCGATCCATAATCCATGCAAGCCAAGTGATGGACTAAGCAGCCAGATTTTCAATGGGATGATGACCCTTTTGATGGGCATTGCGGCTATAGTCCAACTGACTAGAAATGTTTACCGAAGGCTTACTGCTGCCACTCTCTACTCCAGCTCTATGCCTGGTGCTGATGATTCTGTTAGAGGTCAGGCACATCCCTACAATATGCCTTCAGTAACTGTATCTCACAATGACTACTTAATGAAGATGAAGCGTATAAGCAATCTTGAGGAAACAGTCATCATTCTCAGCCAGAAACCGGCAACAATGCCGAATGCAGCTTTCTCTCGTGTCCATGATCTAGAACAAGAGATTTCAGCTACCAAAAAGGTATAGGTTTAGTTGTTTTTTTCAAAAAAATTATTAATTGATGATTAGATCAAAGAAACAACAAAATCTTGAATGGTGTTCATATATGTTGCTGCACCTATGTCTAATCATGGTATCTGTTCAGGATCTTGATGATGCCCTTGTGCAACAAGCACACCTCATAGCCTTCATGGAGAAGAAGAAGAAAAAGAAGTTTATTTTCTAGAGTGCAAAGTTGAATGTATTAGTGGAGGTATATACTGTGCTAAGCTAGAAGTTGGTAAATATGTCATTATTTTCATTTCAGAATTACCTTGTTAAGTACCCAGTGTAAAGCATTTTGTATTTTTAGAAAGGACTATATCCAATTTCCTCTCATTTCATTTGTATAAAGTATAAACTCTCTGGCATGGTTCTTGGCTGCTAATAACATGTGTTTTGGACACCTCATTTGCGTGTCTGGCATATTCAACATCTTTTCAAAAAAAAATGGTTCACATCTCGATAAATATTTTCCCAAAAATACTTATCTTTGATCAATAAAAAGTTTACCTCGTCCAAAGTGTTCACCAAGTTCTCGTAGCTTTTTAATATTCCTTCCGTCCCATTATACGTTTCCTATTTTGACTTTTGACACTATTCATGTAAAGCGATTGACTATTAATTTATGTTTAATCTATAAAATTAAATATAATCATGAGTGATAACAATCCGTATTTATGAGTACTTTAATATAATGAAATTTTTATATTTAATAGTAATACGAAATTAAAGATATTAACAATCAAAAGTGTGCGGTGATAAACGTGTCCAACACAAATAGAAAACGTTTTTAGGGACGAAGAGAGTAATATATTCTCTAAAAGAGCATTTTGAAATACGCGAGCGGTTACTCAAAAAATCATCTTGATGTATATAATCATCTTTTTGTCCAAATTTACACTTTTCTCAAATATGCCCAAAATCTAAATTTTTGCGGTACATATCTGGAATGGAATTGAACACATCAAGCTCCATGCTTGTTGAGTTGAGAAGAGAAACTATCCTAGTAAGTGCGTCGACCACTTGATTATTTTTTTCACTCTTATGTCTTAATATGAAAGCATATTCTTGTAAAGTGTAATCCATTTTGCATGTCTTTCACCTAAGGTTCCTTGATTGTTGATATGTTTTAGAGTTTCATGATCATAAATTAGTATAAATTTTCTTTAAATGAGGTAGGGATGTCAATGACGAAGGGCTTGGACTATGGCATAGAATTCAACATCGTGTATATAGAGTATCTTTTCTTGCTTCATCGTATACAAAAAATCTATTATTTTATACTCTACTATGATTCTATGAAATTACGAATATCTCAAGATTGATATGTGAAACAGTACTTGTATAATAGAATTCTAAAGTATGCATGGAATGGAACTTTATTTAATTTAAATAATGAAGATCCTCAATAATACATAATAAATATTTGAATTAGATGATGATAACTCTGTTTCTTCCCGGGTCTTCTCCTCTCTCACATATGCTAGAACCCTGTCCACGTGGTTTCTTGAAGAAGAAGAAGAGAGAAGAAGGAGCTTTTCAAAATATGTATAGTGGTGTGTGTATAGGTGTGTAGCAGTTAAATGTTTTTCAACCCCTAAAATCCTCTTTTTGGGGTCTTTTATAGGTCCCGAGATTTAGGGTTTTTGGGGTTTGTACCTCTTCATCCTAACCTTTGATCATTCTTGGTTGGTGAGTGATTGGACGGCTTGGATCGACTGTGGGGCTGGGTGTCCTTCTTCCACCAGTATGTCTTCGGATCTTTACATATGGACGGCTCGGATGCAATTGTTCCATTTTGGGTAACATAAGACAGTTGACATTTTTGTCATGTGCCGTGTGGCCCCGGGGACCACCCCAATTTGGGTCTGGGGTGTCTCTATCTGGGCTTTTGCTTCTTTATTTGGGCTTGATTATTTATGGCATATCATTTGCCTCTCATTCCCTTATGCGGGTTTCCTGGATGGGGGAGTAGTCTTCTTTTTCGGAGCGTGTGTTATGAGCTGCGTGATTCAGAATTTTTTTTTACATTTTCCCTTTGATTTGCGGCCCCTAGCCTCGGGGTGCTGTTGGATGCAAGTCCCCGGGGTTGTGTTTGGGTAGGCCTTTTGGTTTTTGTCACTTGGAAAATTTTTGCATTTTTCTTTTGATTTGTGGCCCCTAACCCCGGGGTGTTGTTGGATACAAGTCCTCGGGGTTGTGTTTGGGTAGGCCTTTTGGTTTTTTGTCATTTGGAAAAATTTTGCATTTTTCCTTTGATTTGTGGCCCCTAACCTCGGGGTGTTGTTGGATACAAGTCCCCGGGGTTGTGTTTAAGTAGGCCTTTTGGTTTTTGTCACTTGGAAATTTTTTGCATTTTTCCTTTGATTTGTGACCCCTAACCCCGGGGTGTTGTTGGATACAAGTCCCCGGGGTTGTGTTTGGGTAGGCCTTTTAGTTTTTGTCACTTGGAAAATTTTTGTATTTTTCCTTTGATTTGTAGCCCCTAACCCCAGGGTGTTGTTGGATACAAGTCCCCGGGATTGTGTTGGGTAGGCCCCATGATTGAGCTGGCAGGTACATATGTGATAGGTGCACAGTATTTTTGCGTTTTCCCCGAAATGTCAAGTGACGGTTGAGCTTCCTGTAGGAATATATGTATACATATATGTATATATACGAAACGTTGCAGTTTCCCCCCCTTTTTCTCCTCAAAAGTCGCGCCTGTTAAATAATTACAGTGATGTAATCATTAACTGCGGTGGTTATTTTCTTGACGCTCAAGATTGTGCCACGTGTCTTCATCCGACGAACACGATCGTGTGGCAGTTGAGTGGGTTACTATCTCATGTGTGCCTATAAATACTCCTGTCGTGCCATTTCTTTTTCCTTTACGCCATTATAAACACCAAACACTCTCTGCAACTTTTCTTCGAGGCAATTTTGGGAGCTTTTCTCTTTGAAGCCGCCTTATTTCTCCTGCTTTCTTGTAAGTTTTCGAACTTTTCTTCATTCTTTTCTTTCTCGTGATTGTTTAATGAATACTTGTAGTCTGAGCCCTTCGAATGCATGCGTTTCGGTCATCCGAATTAGTTTACTTTTGTTGTGTCGAGTTTTGGTGAATCGAACATGCTGTTGTTTATTGTTTAGATTTTTAGGTTTTGTTTGCATAAACGCAATTGATGTTTGTACTGAATCTGGGTTTGTGTTTTGGTGTCTGAATAAGAGGTTTAATTTCTTCAATAAAATGGGTTTGTTCTCTGGCTTTTGTGGTTGTTCATGACTTGTATTGTAGGCGTATATATGTATGTATAGATTGTAGGATATACCTTGGTGTTTTGATTCGAAGGTTAATTATTTCTGAGTGGCTTTCTGTTTTTCTTTTTCTCTTTCTTTTCTTTTACGAAATGGCATACACTCCAGGGTTATATGGTTAGGAGAGGGAGAAGGAAACAATTGGCCAACCTTAAATGTAGACCCGACCGCCCCTACTTTGGATTTCCCGACCAATCTCCAAGTGACTTTTCCCCGGAACCAGAGAACATGCCTCCCCGTCGCCAACCTGTAGTTGAGGAGTTGCCCACTTTCCTTTTAAACCGCGGACAGACTTTGGGTAGAAGAGACGGGTCTTGGGAAGATATAGACCACTATTTTGTTCAGACCCGAGAGAATAGTCCCCCACATGATTACTATTTTAGGGACCTTTCTGCTGTTTATAGGCCCGGGGGAATAGAGCCTTATGATGGGGTCCGTATGGATCAGCTTTTCTATAACGCTCCCGGGATGGGCTATGTTCCAGCTCCCCATCACCCCGACCTTCGGAATATACCTTCCAGCAAATAGATGACTTAGTGAAAGCCGTTTTTTCACTTCGGGGATGATATGGGGTGGAGGTGGCCCGAGCCTCATGAGAGGGTTTATCACCGTCCTGTGGGTGGTTGGGTAGCTATTCCTCTAGAGCATCTTCGTAGCATGAGGCCCAACCTTCACCAATTCATCAGGTCTTTATGCCGTGATGTCTACGGGATACCCTTTATTCAGTTGGCCCCGAATTCTGTTAAGTGGGTTTCTTGGTTCCTTGTCTGTTGTCATGTGAAGAAGTACCTCCCTACCTTCAAGCTTTTTCACTACCTTTTTAAGATTAAGAAATCCACCCTACCTCCCCTTTTTGAGTTCATATTCAACATAGATGGTTGTGGGTTTTCTGCCGATGCCAAAAGTGCACATGTCTTTATGTTGAACTCGCTCCGGGGCTGGCACCAGGAGTTCATCTTCGTCTGGGGTGGGGACCTGGAGTTTATGCCTGTGTATAAAAGTGCTTTGAAAAAATAACAGGTTCCCAGCCGAGTGGCTCGGTGGAGATGCCCTGGCGAAGATGTACGATTTTGTGGTGGCTCTGGGTGCCCAGTGGACCCGGGATACTTTTTTAGATAACCAAACATTATATAATGTTGGATGTAAGTGTTTTACTTTAGAAGTTTTTTCCTTGTTCTTTTTCTTGATGTATGTCTTTGCCCTGACGTATTCTTTCTAAACTGTTGTTCCTTGTGCAGGTCTTTCGCTCCTTAACCCTTTCCATCACGCTATATCGCAACAGTTCAAGGATTTGGCTGGGAGGATCAGGAAGATCGGTGGGTTGTTGTGCAGCTGGACTCGGGTAAGAAGAAGGTGGTGCGGGTAGTGGTTCAGAGGCTCGGGATGTTGGTTCTTCGGGGAACAGCGTGAGGCAGAGTGTTCCAGTGGTTACCACGCCTATTATCCCGGAGCCCGAGGAGATTGAGGTTGTTGGAGCTGGATGAAGAGGAGGTTGGAGCTTTGAACCCTCGCAGGAGGAGGGCTGCGGAAGATGCTGCTGGTGGCTCCGGGACTCCCCAGCGTAGGAGGGTTTCTGCCGCGGGCCCTACTGAGGAGAGGAGAGCCAGAAGCTGGTGGAGGAGGATGCTTGTGAAGAGCAGGTTGGCCCGACGGACTCTGGATGATCGTCGGAACGAGATGTTCGACAACTATGCCATCCCTGCTGACTCGAGTGCTATGCCAAGGAGGATCTGGAACCTTCTTTGATTATCTGTTCGGGATGTTTCGGAGGTAAGAGTGTTCCCTTATCATCTTTTTTCTTCTTCCCTTTGATCAGTACTGAGTCATTTTCTTTCAGGCTAACGCTCGGATCAGCGGCTGCTCTACCATCCTTCATAATTACGCATAAGGGAGGATAAGAATAAGACAGCGGTGAAGGAGTTGGCTAGTGAGAAGGAAATATTTGCCAAGTACCGGGAGGTGAAGGAGAAGGAATCTCGGGAGCACAAAGCAGGCTGTTGCTGAAGCGGTGAAAGCTCGGGAGGCTACTGAGCAGATGGTTGGATCCCTCCGGGCGGAGGTGGAGAACTTAAAGAAGGAGCTTGCTTCTAGGCCCCGGGCAGAGGAGGTCCTTCAGTCCTTTCGGGGTACTCCAACCTATTACGAGGAGCTCAACAACAAGATCTTGAGAAGGTCAATATTTGTTGGGACATTGCTTCTGCTTATTTGCATGAGAATCCGGTACGGTGATATGGACGGGTTCATAGAGTTGTACCTCATAGAAGAGCTCCGTCGTGAGGAGGCCAAAACTGCCGGAGAGGGCACCTCCGGGGACGCAGCCGCCTCCGCCTCCCGAAGAGGTCCCTGGGAAGACTTATCCTCTTCCCGAGAACTGAAGAAGATGAAGCTCCAGGCTTCGTGCTTTGTAATTTGTTTTCTTAGTTGTTATCGTTGCAGACTTAGCCCTTGTGGCTTTTAAACTTGTTATTTGAATTTCGTGTGACTCTGGTTTGGATTTGGTCCGGGGCTTGGTTTGCCCTGGGCAAGCATGTAAATATATTTCCCTTTCTGTATCTGTATTTTGCTATCATTCGCTGAATTTTTCTAAGTCACTTGGTTGTGTGTCGTCCCCGGGTTGGGCTGAGAACTTTTAATAAATTTTAACTGGGTAAATTTTTTCTAAGTACACGTGGATTGTGTAATGGTCCCGGGGCGAGGTTTAAAATTTTAACCTGAATAAATTTAATGAGGAGGTAAGGAACATAGGGGAGGTGAAGGCCCTAGTTCAAGCTCACACCTACTTGCATAGATGTTCAACAGGAAAAGCAACAGTCATCATCTCATTTCAACTCTGATAAAGCTTATCAATCAGACAAAATCATCCATTGACACAGGTACAGATGCAGAAAATAAAGTCCTTACTCCCTTCAAATTTGAGTCACTGCAACTCTACAGGGATCAACATTTGAAGCAAACTCAATATATGGATGACATTAAGGACAAATTATTGGAGTTACGGACAATGTCAAGAAGATAGTGGAAGATCCAATTCCTGCATCCACTATGAGAGAATTTTTGTTGAAACTTAGGAAGGAGGCTGACCTCTCTAGAAAGTTGAGGCCTTGTCTGAAAGGATGACTACAATGGAAAATTCAATGGCAGTACTTCAAAATCAAGAAACTCAAATACAATGTAAATTTTATTCTTTTAACATCCGTTTTTACATAAGAATTGGATTTCTACACTACTTGTTTATTACATAGAATTTGTTTGAATTAACATCAATCTTCCTGTTACTTTTTGTGTTTTTACAGAAGCCAGAAGGTATCCCAGAGACATGACATCATAAATTACAAAACCTGATGCATTTACTCAAATTATACAATCACAGTCATCTCCGTTGCCAAAACAATGCCATGAGAACTTCAACTGTGAAAATGAACATTAACAACATGCAACTAAGCAATATATAAGTTCTTCTTGATGACCTTCGGTACTCTCCAAAAAGTATAATCCCCCAAAATGTGCATACAAGTGGAAAAGCCTGTCATGAGTTACATTTATTAGTTGAAACATATTGACTAATTATTCATAATACTTCCAATGTCCGAACTTCAAAATTACGCGCAAAAATTCAGGGAAATATCTACATCCGTGACAGTACTTGGAAGATGCAAAGTTAGCAAATTTACCTGGACGGCATCTGCTGTTGCATATCCAGCAGCTTGGCCTCCCATAAATTAGAGACCGTTTCCAAAGCCACATAGAAGTCCAGCCAGTGACGCCCAACCTCTTTCGTCCCAATCTGAGAGATAAGCCTTGAATGATGATTGAGGCAAGTTCAAAACAGGTCGGTACATGAAGTTGATATTCAGAATGATGGCTATCACAAAACAAAAGGTTGAGAACCAGAAAAATGCTGTGTACGCACTCAAGTGAGGAACACCTTCTCTCAGAGTGTCCCATTGGTCATTTGTTGCTAGGTTGAATGCTGGAGAAAAGAGAGAAAGGCAAAGTCCTGAAAGGAAAGTTATGCCCAAACCAATATAGGTGCCTCCCAAATACCTAAAAACAGTGTCACCACAAGTCAGTGACAGGCAAAAACATTTCTGTATGGGGATACCAAAAAAATAATTTTATAGCAAACTGTGGTTGATATGTAGTGCAATCTACAATGGAAAAAACATAATTTGAATTAAGAGACGAATTATAATAAGTTCTGTAAATATAGAACAACATAGTGCATAATATTAGATAACCGAACATACAACAGATAAGAGCTGTAGTTTTGTGGGAGTACTAGATCAAAATAAACCAAATAATTTCTTGTTTTTTTCAAATGAATGTATATTCTGTGGGGGAAGTGGGAACCAATAGCAAATTGAACCAAATTGGTTCCATTATTTCCAAAAATTATAATTAGTTGCTCAGTAGACCAGAATGAAATGATGGGGGAACGGGCACCCGCTGCCCCCCTCCAGACATCGACATCTTCGTGACAATGCGAGTAACCAGCTACAAGATTACTCAAATGAAAAAGATCATATGATCTTATACATATGGAGATGTATGACGTGCTACCAACTTTCAAGATAAATGTGAAAAATTCAACAAATCGACAATTTTCTATACGGGGAAGGTTTTAAGCACAAAAGTTTTACCAACCAGGTCAAGCGGCACATTGCTGAAATAATTGGATCATGCTACAGCAGTTTAAAGGACCGCATCAAGAAATGCCTTAAATCAAGAAAAAGTTTTCATAAAACGAAGTTGTGAGTTTGCG
>NW_027419548.1:0-42687 GCF_009905375.1 Apium graveolens | reverse complement strand
CATTCGCGTCCATTCGGGGTCGTCCGGGAGTGAATCGGAGCTGAAATGAATGGAACTCGGTTTCCGAATAATCCTCGTAGGGGGGTAGTACACGAGGTCTGGAGCAAAAATTGAGGCGGCCCGTTTTTTCGATTTCTTTTCATAATTTGTCCCTATGGATTTATGAAAATTCCAATGGCGTCCATTCGGGGTCGTCCGGGAGTGAATCGGAGCTGAAATGAATGGAACTCGGTTTCCGAATAATCCTCGTAGGGGGTAGTACACGAGGTCTGGAGCAAAAATTGAGGCGGCCCGTTTTTTCGATTTCTTTTCATAATTTGTCCCTATGGATTTATAAAATTGCATTCGCGTCCATTCGGGGTCGTCCGGGAGTGAATCGGAGCTGAAATGAATGGAACTCGGTTTCCGAATAATCCTCGTAGGGGGTAGTACACGAGGTCTGGAGCAAAAATTGAGGCAACCCATTTTTTTGAGTTCTTTAAATAATTTGTCCCTATGGATTTATGAAATTGCATTCGCGTCCATTCGGGGTCGTCCGGGAGTGAATCGGAGCTGAAACGAATAGAACTCGGTTTCCGAATAATCCTCATAGGGGGTAGTACACGAGGTCTAGACCGAAAATTGAGGCGACCCATTTTTTCGATTTCTTTTCATAATTTGTCCCTATGGATTTATGAAATTGCATTCGCGTCCATTCGGGGTCGTCCGGGAGTGAATCGGAGCTGAAATGAATGAAACTCGGTTTCCGAATAATCCTCGTAGGGGGTAGTACACGAGGTCTGGAGCAAAAATTGAGGCGGCCCATTTTTTCGATTTCTTTTCATAATTTGTCCCTATGGATTTATAAAATTCCAATGGCGTCCATTCGGGGTCGTCCGGGAGTGAATCGGAGCAGAAATGAATGGAACTCGGTTTCAGAATAATCCTCGTAGGGGGTAGTACACGAGGTCTGGAGCAAAAATTGAGGCGGCCCGTTATTTCGATTTCTTTTCATAATTTGTCCCTATGGATTTATAAAATTGCATTCGCGTCCATTCGGGGTCGTCCGGGAGTGAATCGGAGCTGAAATGAATGGAACTCGGTTCCGAATAATCCTCGTAGGGGGTAGTACACGAGGTCTGGAGCAAAAATTGAGGCGACCCATTTTTTTCGAGTTCTTTACATAATTTGTCCCTATGGATTTATGAAATTGCATTCGCGTCCATTCGGGGTCGTCCGGGAGTGAATCGGAGCTGAAACGAATGGAACTCGGTTTCCGAATAATCCTCATAGGGGGTAGTACACGAGGTCTAGGACCGAAAATTGAGGCGACCCGTTTTTTCGATTTCTTTTCATAATTTGTCCCTATGGATTTATAAAATTGCATTCGCGTCCATTCGGGGTCGTCCGGGAGTGAATCGGAGCTGAAATGAATGGAACTCGGTTTCCGAATAATCCTCGTAGGGGGTAGTACACGAGGTCTGGAGCAAAAATTGAGGCGGCCCGTTATTTCGATTTCCTTTCATAATTTGTCCCTATGGATTTATAAAATTGCATTCGCGTCCATTCGGGGTCGTCCGGGAGTGAATCGGAGCTGAAATGAATGGAACTCGGTTCCCGAATAATCCTCGTAGGGGGTAGTACACGAGGTCTGGAGCAAAAATTGAGGCAACCCATTTTTTTGAGTTCTTTACATAATTTGTCCCTATGGATTTATGAAATTGCATTCGCGTCCATTCGGGGTCGTCCGGGAGTGAATCGGAGCTGAAACGAATGGAACTCGGTTTCCGAATAATCCTCATAGGGGGTAGTACACGAGGTCTAGACCGAAAATTGAGGCGACCCGTTTTTTCGATTTCTTTTCATAATTTGTCCCTATGGATTTATGAAATTGCATTCGCGTCCATTCGGGGTCGTCCGGGAGTGAATCGGAGCTGAAATGAATGAAACTCGGTTTCCGAATAATCCTCGTAGGGGGTAGTACACGAGGTCTGGAGCAAAAATTGAGGCGGCCCGTTTTTTCGATTTCTTTTCATAATTTGTCCCTATGGATTTATAAAATTCCATTCGCGTCCATTCGGGGTCGTCCGGGAGTGAATCGGAGCTGAAATGAATGGAACTCGGTTCCCGAATAATCCTCGTAGGGGGTAGTACACGAGGTCTGGAGCAAAAATTGAGGCAACCCGTTTTTTTGAGTTCTTTACATAATTTGTCCCTATGGATTTATGAAATTGCATTCGCGTCCATTCGGGGTCGTCCGGGAGTGAATCGGAGCTGAAACGAATGGAACTCGGTTTCCGAATAATCCTCATAGGGGGTAGTACACGAGGTCTAGGAGCAAAAATTGAGGCGACCCATTTTTTCGATTTCTTTTCATAATTTGTCCCTATGGATTTATAAAATTGCATTCGCGTCCATTCGGGGTCGTCCGGGAGTGAATCGGAGCTGAAATGAATGGAACTCGGTTTCCGAATAATCCTCGTAGGGGGTAGTACACGAGGTCTGGAGCAAAAATTGAGGCGGCCCATTTTTTCGATTTCTTTCATAATTTGTCCCTATGGATTTATAAATTGCATTCGCGTCCATTCGGGGTCGTCCGGGAGTGAATCGGAGCTGAAATGAATGGAACTCGGTTTCCGAATAATCCTCGTAGGGGGTAGTACACGAGGTCTGGAGCAAAAATTGAGGCGACCCATTTTTTTCGATTTCTTTCATAATTTGTCCCTATGGATTTATAAAATTGCATTCGCGTCCATTCGGGGTCGTCCGGGAGTGAATCGGAGCTGAAATGAATGGAACTCGGTTTCCGAATAATCCTCGTAGGGGGTAGTACACGAGGTCTGGAGCAAAATTGAGGCGGCCCGTTTTTTCGATTTCTTTCATAATTTGTCCCTATGGATTTATAAATTGCATTCGCGTCCATTCGGGGTCGTCCGGGAGTGAATCGGAGCTGAAATGAATGGAACTCGGTTTCCGAATAATCCTCGTAGGGGGTAGTACACGAGGTCTGGAGCAAAAATTGAGGCGGCCCGTTTTTTCGATTTCTTTTCATAATTTGTCCCTATGGATTTATAAAATTCCAATGGCGTCCATTCGGGGTCGTCCGGGAGTGAATCGGAGCAGAAATGAATGGAACTCGGTTTCAGAATAATCCTCGTAGGGGGTAGTACACGAGGTCTGGAGCAAAAATTGAGGCGGCCCGTTATTTCGATTTCTTTCATAATTTGTCCCTATGGATTTATAAAATTGCATTCGCGTCCATTCGGGGTCGTCCGGGAGTGAATCGGAGCTGAAATGAATGGAACTCGGTTCCCGAATAATCCTCGTAGGGGGTAGTACACGAGGTCTGGAGCAAAAATTGAGGCAACCCATTTTTTTGAGTTCTTTACATAATTTGTCCCTATGGATTTATGAAATTGCATTCGCGTCCATTCGGGGTCGTCCGGGAGTGAATCGGAGCTGAAACGAATGGAACTCGGTTTCCGAATAATCCTCATAGGGGGTAGTACACGAGGTCTAGACCGAAAATTGAGGCGACCCGTTTTTTCGATTTCTTTTCATAATTTGTCCCTATGGATTTATGAAAATTGCATTCGCGTCCATTCGGGGTCGTCCGGGAGTGAATCGGAGCTGAAATGAATGAAACTCGGTTTCCGAATAATCCTCGTAGGGGGTAGTACACGAGGTCTGGAGCAAAAATTGAGGCGGCCCATTTTTTTCGATTTCTTTTCATAATTTGTCCCTATGGATTTATAAAATTCCAATGGCGTCCATTCGGGGTCGTCCGGGAGTGAATCGGAGCAGAAATGAATGGAACTCGGTTTCAGAATAATCCTCGTAGGGGGTAGTACACGAGGTCTGGAGCAAAAATTGAGGCGGCCCGTTATTTCGATTTCTTTCATAATTTGTCCCTATGGATTTATAAAATTGCATTCGCGTCCATTCGGGGTCGTCCGGGAGTGAATCGGAGCTGAAATGAATGGAACTCGGTTCCCGAATAATCCTCGTAGGGGGTAGTACACGAGGTCTGGAGCAAAAATTGAGGCAACCCATTTTTTTGAGTTCTTTACATAATTTGTCCCTATGGATTTATGAAATTGCATTCGCGTCCATTCGGGGTCGTCCGGGAGTGAATCGGAGCTGAAACGAATGGAACTCGGTTTCCGAATAATCCTCATAGGGGGTAGTACACGAGGTCTAGACCGAAAATTGAGGCGACCCGTTTTTTTCGATTTCTTTTCATAATTTGTCCCTATGGATTTATAAATTGCATTCGCGTCCATTCGGGGTCGTCCGGGAGTGAATCGGAGCTGAAATGAATGGAACTCGGTTTCCGAATAATCCTCGTAGGGGGTAGTACACGAGGTCTGGAGCAAAAATTGAGGCGGCCCATTTTTTTCGATTTCTTTTCATAATTTGTCCCTATGGATTTATAAAATTCCAATGGCGTCCATTCGGGGTCGTCCGGGAGTGAATCGGAGCAGAAATGAATGGAACTCGGTTTCAGAATAATCCTCGTAGGGGGTAGTACACGAGGTCTGGAGCAAAAATTGAGGCGGCCCGTTATTTCGATTTCCTTTCATAATTTGTCCCTATGGATTTATAAAATTGCATTCGCGTCCATTCGGGGTCGTCCGGGAGTGAATCGGAGCTGAAATGAATGGAACTCGGTTCCCGAATAATCCTCGTAGGGGGTAGTACACGAGGTCTGGAGCAAAAATTGAGGCAACCCATTTTTTTGAGTTCTTTAAATAATTTGTCCCTATGGATTTATGAAATTGCATTCGCGTCCATTCGGGGTCGTCCGGGAGTGAATCGGAGCTGAAACGAATGGAACTCGGTTTCCGAATAATCCTCATAGGGGGTAGTACACGAGGTCTAGACCGAAAATTGAGGCGACCCGTTTTTTCGATTTCTTTTCATAATTTGTCCCTATGGATTTATGAAATTGCATTCGCGTCCATTCGGGGTCGTCCGGGAGTGAATCGGAGCTGAAATGAATGAAACTCGGTTTCCGAATAATCCTCGTAGGGGGTAGTACACGAGGTCTGGAGCAAAAATTGAGGCGGCCCATTTTTTTCGATTTCTTTTCATAATTTGTCCCTATGGATTTATAAAATTCCAATGGCGTCCATTCGGGGTCGTCCGGGAGTGAATCGGAGCAGAAATGAATGGAACTCGGTTTCAGAATAATCCTCGTAGGGGGTAGTACACGAGGTCTGGAGCAAAAATTGAGGCGGCCCGTTATTTCGATTTCCTTTCATAATTTGTCCCTATGGATTTATAAAATTGCATTCGCGTCCATTCGGGGTCGTCCGGGAGTGAATCGGAGCTGAAATGAATGGAACTCGGTTCCCGAATAATCCTCGTAGGGGGTAGTACACGAGGTCTGGAGCAAAAATTGAGGCAACCCATTTTTTTGAGTTCTTTACATAATTTGTCCCTATGGATTTATGAAATTGCATTCGCGTCCATTCGGGGTCGTCCGGGAGTGAATCGGAGCTGAAACGAATGGAACTCGGTTTCCGAATAATCCTCATAGGGGGTAGTACACGAGGTCTAGACCGAAAATTGAGGCGACCCATTTTTTTGATTTCTTTTCATAATTTGTCCCTATGGATTTATGAAATTGCATTCGCGTCCATTCGGGGTCGTCCGGGAGTGAATCGGAGCTGAAATGAATGAAACTCGGTTTCCGAATAATCCTCGTAGGGGGTAGTACACGAGGTCTGGAGCAAAAATTGAGGCGGCCCATTTTTTTCGATTTCTTTTCATAATTTGTCCCTATGGATTTATAAAATTCCAATGGCGTCCATTCGGGGTCGTCCGGGAGTGAATCGGAGCAGAAATGAATGGAACTCGGTTTCAGAATAATCCTCGTAGGGGGTAGTACACGAGGTCTGGAGCAAAAATTGAGGCGGCCCGTTATTTCGATTTCTTTTCATAATTTGTCCCTATGGATTTATAAAATTGCATTCGCGTCCATTCGGGGTCGTCCGGGAGTGAATCGGAGCTGAAATGAATGGAACTCGGTTCCCGAATAATCCTCGTAGGGGGTAGTACACGAGGTCTGGAGCAAAAATTGAGGCAACCCATTTTTTTGAGTTCTTTAAATAATTTGTCCCTATGGATTTATGAAATTGCATTCGCGTCCATTCGGGGTCGTCCGGGAGTGAATCGGAGCAGAAACGAATAGAACTCGGTTTCCGAATAATCCTCATAGGGGGTAGTACACGAGATCTAGACCGAAAATTGAGGCGACCCGTTTTTTCAATTTCTTTTGATAATTTGTCCCTATGGATTTGTGAAATTGCATTCGCGTCCATTCGGGGTCGTCCGGGAGTGAATCGGAGCTGAAATGAATGAAACTCGGTTTCCGAATAATCCTCGTAGGGGGTAGTACACGAGGTCTGGAGCAAAAATTGAGGCGGCCCATTTTTTCGATTTCTTTTCATAATTTGTCCCTATGGATTTATAAAATTCCAATGGCGTCCATTCGGGGTCGTCCGGGAGTGAATCGGAGCTGAAATGAATGGAACTCGGTTTCAGAATAATCCTCGTAGGGGGCAGTACACGAGGTCTGGAGCAAATATTGAGGCGGCCCGTTATTTCGATTTCCTTTCATAATTTGTCCCTATGGATTTATAAAATTGGATTCGCGTCCATTCGGGGTCGTCCGGGAGTGAATCGGAGCTGAAATGAATGGAACTCGGTTCCCGAATAATCCTCGTAGGGGGTAGTACACGAGGTCTGGAGCAAAAATTGAGGCAACCCATTTTTTTGAGTTCTTTAAATAATCATCATAGGGGGTAGTACACGAGGTCTAGACCGAAAATTGAGGTGACCCGTTTTTTCGATTTCTTTTCATAATTTGTCCCTATGGATTTATGAAATTGCATTCGCGTCCATTCGGGGTCGTCCGGGAGTGAATCGGAGCTGAAATGAATGAAACTCGGTTTCCGAATAATCCTCGTAGGGGGTAGTACACGAGGTCTGGAGCAAAAATTGAGGCGGCCCTTTTTTTGATTTCTTTTCATAATTTGTCCCTATGGATTTATAAAATTCCAATGGCGTCCATTCGGGGTCGTCCGGGAGTGAATCGGAGCATGAAATGAATGGAACTCGGTTTCAGAATAATCCTCGTAGGGGGTAGTACACGAGGTCTGGAGCAAAAATTGAGGCGGCCCGTTATTTCGATTTCTTTCATAATTTGTCCCTATGGATTTATAAATTGCATTCGCGTCCATTCGGGGTCGTCCGGGAGTGAATCGGAGCTGAAATGAATGAAACTCGGTTTCCGAATAATCCTCATAGGGGGTAGTACACGAGGTCTGAGCCGAAAATTGAGGCGACCCGTTTTTTCAATTTCTTTTCATAATTTGTCCCTATGGATTTATGAAATTGCATTCGCGTCCATTCGGGGTCGTCCGGGAGTGAATCGGAGCTGAAATGAATGGAACTCGGTTTCCGAATAATCCTCGTAGGGGGTAGTACACGAGGTCTGGAGCAAAAATTGAGGCGGCCCATTTTTTCGATTTCTTTTCATAATTTGTCCCTATGGATTTATAAAATTCCAATGGCGTCCATTCCGGGGTCGTCCGGGAGTGAATCGGAGCAGAAATGAATGGAACTCGGTTTCAGAATAATCCTCGTAGGGGGTAGTACACGAGGTCTGGAGCAAAAATTGAGGCGGCCCGTTATTTCGATTTCCTTTCATAATTTGTCCCTATGGATTTATAAAATTGCATTCGCGTCCATTCGGGGTCGTCCGGGAGTGAATCGGAGCTGAAATGAATGGAACTCGGTTCCCGAATAATCCTCGTAGGGGGTAGTACACGAGGTCTGGAGCAAAAATTGAGGCAACCCATTTTTTTGAGTTCTTTAAATAATTTGTCCCTATGGATTTATGAAATTGCATTCGCGTCCATTCGGGGTCGTCCGGGAGTGAATCGGAGCTGAAACGAATAGAACTCGGTTTCCGAATAATCCTCATAGGGGGTAGTACACGAGATCTAGACCGAAAATTGAGGCGACCCGTTTTTTCAATTTCTTTTGATAATTTGTCCCTATGGATTTATGAAATTGCATTCGCGTCCATTCGGGGTCGTCCGGGAGTGAATCGGAGCTGAAATGAATGAAACTCGGTTTCCGAATAATCCTCGTAGGGGGTAGTACACGAGGTCTGGAGCAAAAATTGAGGCGGCCCATTTTTTCGATTTCTTTTCATAATTTGTCCCTATGGATTTATAAAATTCCAATGGCGTCCATCCGGGGTCGTCCGGGAGTGAATCGGAGCAGAAATGAATGGAACTCGGTTTCAGAATAATCCTCGTAGGGGGTATTACACGAGGTCTGGAGCAAAAATTGAGGCGGCCCGTTATTTCGATTTCCTTTCATAATTTGTCCCTATGGATTTATAAAATTGCATTCGCGTCCATTCGGGGTCGTCCGGGAGTGAATCGGAGCTGAAATGAATGAAACTCGGTTTCCGAATAATCCTCATAGGGGGTAGTACACGAGGTCTGGAGCAAAAATTGAGGCGACCCGTTTTTTCAATTTCTTTTCATAATTTGTCCCTATGGATTTATGAAATTGCATTCGCGTCCATTCGGGGTCGTCCGGGAGTGAATCGGAGCTGAAATGAATGAAACTCGGTTTCCGAATAATCCTCGTAGGGGGTAGTACACGAGGTCTGGAGCAAAAATTGAGGCGGCCCATTTTTTCGATTTCTTTTCATAATTTGTCCCTATGGATTTATAAAATTCCAATGGCGTCCATTCCGGGGTCGTCCGGGAGTGAATCGGAGCAGAAATGAATGGAACTCGGTTTCAGAATAATCCTCGTAGGGGGTAGTACACGAGGTCTGGAGCAAAAATTGAGGCGGCCCGTTATTTCGATTTCCTTTCATAATTTGTCCCTATGGATTTATAAAATTGCATTCGCGTCCATTCGGGGTCGTCCGGGAGTGAATCGGAGCTGAAATGAATGGAACTCGGTTCCCGAATAATCCTCGTAGGGGGTAGTACACGAGGTCTGGAGCAAAAATTGAGGCAACCCATTTTTTTGAGTTCTTTAATAATTTGTCCCTATGGATTTATGAAATTGCATTCGCGTCCATTCGGGGTCGTCCGGGAGTGAATCGGAGCTGAAACGAATAGGAACTCGGTTTCCGAATAATCCTCAGTAGGGGGTAGTACACGAGGTCTAGACCGAAAATTGAGGCGGACCCGTTTTTTCGATTTCTTTTCATAATTTGTCCCTATGGATTTATGAAATTGCATTCGCGTCCATTCGGGGTCGTCCGGGAGTGAATCGGAGCTGAAATGAATGAACTCGGTTTCCGAATAATCCTCGTAGGGGGTAGTACACGAGGTCTGGAGCAAAAATTGAGGCGGCCCATTTTTTCGATTTCTTTTCATAATTTGTCCCTATGGATTTATAAAATTCCAATGGCGTCCATTCGGGGTCGTCCGGGAGTGAATCGGAGCTGAAATGAATGGAACTCGGTTTCAGAATAATCCTCGTAGGGGGTAGTACACGAGGTCTGGAGCAAAAATTGAGGCGGCCCGTTATTTCGATTTCCTTTCATAATTTGTCCCTATGGATTTATAAAATTGGATTCGCGTCCATTCGGGGTCGTCCGGGAGTGAATCGGAGCTGAAATGAATGGAACTCGGTTCCCGAATAATCCTCGTAGGGGGTAGTACACGAGGTCTGGAGCAAAAATTGAGGCAACCCATTTTTTTGAGTTCTTTAAATAATCATCATAGGGAGTAGTACACGAGGTCTAGACCGAAAATTGAGGTGACCCGTTTTTTCGATTTCTTTTCATAATTTGTCCCTATGGATTTATGAAATTGCATTCGCGTCCATTCGGGTTCGTCCGGGAGTGAATCGGAGCTGAAATGAATGAAACTCGGTTTCCGAATAATCCTCGTAGGGGGTAGTACACGAGGTCTGGAGCAAAAATTGAGGCGGCCCATTTTTTCGATTTCTTTTCATAATTTGTCCCTATGGATTTATAAAATTCCAATGGCGTCCATTCGGGGTCGTCCGGGAGTGAATCGGAGCAGAAATGAATGGAACTCGGTTTTAGAATAATCCTCGTAGGGGGTAGTACACGAGGTCTGGAGCAAAAATTGAGGTGGCCCGTTATTTCGATTTCTTTTAATAATTTGTCCCTATGGATTTATAAAATTGCATTCGCGTCCATTCGGGGTCGTCCGGGAGTGAATCGGAGCTGAAATGAATGAAACTCGGTTTCCGAATAATCCTCGTAGGGGGTAGTACACGAGGTCTGGAGCAAAAATTGAGGCGGCCCATTTTTTCGATTTCTTTTCATAATTTGTCCCTATGGATTTATAAAATTCCAATGGCGTCCATTCGGGGTCGTCCGGGAGTGAATCGGAGCAGAAATGAATGGAACTCGGTTTAAGAATAATCCTCGTAGGGGGTAGTATACGAGGTCTGGAGAAAAAATTGAGGCGGCCCGTTATTTCGATTTCCTTTTATAATTTGTCCCTATGGATTTATAAAATTACATTCGCGTCCATTCGGGGTCGTCCGGGAGTGAATCGGAGCTGAAATGAATGGAACTCGGTTTCCGAATAATCCTCGTAGGGGGTAGTACACGAGGTCTGGAGCAAAAATTGAGGCGGCTCATTTTTTCGATTTCTTTTCATAATTTGTCCCTATGGATTTATGAAATTCCAATGGCGTCCATTCGGGGTCGTCCGGGAGTGAATCGGAGCAGAAATGAATGGAACTCGGTTTCAGAATAATCCTCGTAGGGGGTAGTACACGAGGTCTGGAGCAAAAATTGAGGCGGCCCGTTATTTCGATTTCCTTTCATAATTTGTCCCTATGGATTTATAAAATTGCATTCGCGTCCATTCGGGGTCGTCCGGGAGTGAATCGGAGCTGAAATGAATGGAACTCGGTTCCCGAATAATCCTCGTAGGGGGTAGTACATGAGGTCTGGAACAAAAATTGAGGCAACCCGTTTTTTTGAGTTCTTTACATAATTTGTCCCTTTGGATTTAAGAAATTGCATTCGCGTCCATTCGGGGTCGCCCGGGAGTGAATCGGAGCTGAAACGAATGGAACTCGGTTTCCGAATAATCCTCATAGGGGGTAGTACACGAGGTCTAGACCGAAAATTGAGGCGACCCGTTTTTTCGATTTCTTTTCATAATTTGTCCCTATGGATTTATGAAATTGCATTCGCGTCCATTCGGGTTCGTCCGGGAGTGAATCGGAGCTGAAATGAATGAAACTCGGTTTTCGAATAATCCTCGTAGGGGGTAGTACACGAGGTCTGGAGCAAAAATTGAGGCGGCCCGTTTTTTCGATTTCTTTTCATAATTTGTCCCTATGGATTTATAAAATTCCAATGGCGTCCATTCGGGGTCGTCCGGGAGTGAATCGGAGCAGAAATGAATGGAACTCGGTTTTAGAATAATCCTCGTAGGGGGTAGTACACGAGGTCTGGAGCAAAAATTGAGGCGGCCCGTTATTTCGATTTCTTTTCATAATTTGTCCCTATGGATTTATAAAATTGCATTCGCGTCCATTCGGGGTCGTCCGGGAGTGAATCGGAGCTGAAATGAATGAAACTCGGTTTCCGAATAATCCTCGTAGGGGGTAGTACACGAGGTCTGGAGCAAAAATTGAGGCGGCCCATTTTTTCGATTTCTTTTCATAATTTGTCCCTATGGATTTATAAAATTCCAATGGCGTCCATTCGGGGTCGTCCGGGAGTGAATCGGAGCAGAAATGAATGGAACTCGGTTTAAGAATAATCCTCGTAGGGGGTAGTACACGAGGTCTGGAGAAAAAATTGAGGCGGCCCGTTATTTCGATTTCCTTTCATAATTTGTCCCTATGGATTTATAAAATTGCATTCGCGTCCATTCGGGGTCGTCCGGGAGTGAATCGGAGCTGAAATGAATGGAACTCGGTTCCCGAATAATCCTCGTAGGGGGTAGTACACGAGGTCTGGAGCAAAAATTGAGGCAACCCATTTTTTGAGTTCTTTAAATAATTTGTCCCTATGGATTTATGAAATTGCATTCGCGTCCATTCGGGGTCGTCCGGGAGTGAATCGGAGCTGAAACGAATAGATATCGGTTTCCGAATAATCCTCATAGGGGGTAGTACACGAGGTCTAGACCAAAAATTGAGGCGACCCGTTTTTTCGATTTCTTTTCATAATTTGTCCCTATGGATTTATAAAATTCCAATGGCGTCCATTCGGGGTCGTCCGGGAGTGAATCGGAGCAGAAATGAATGGAACTCGGTTTAAGAATAATCCTCGTAGGGGGTAGTACACGAGGTCTGGAGAAAAAATTGAGGCGGCCCGTTATTTCGATTTCCTTTCATAATTTGTCCCTATGGATTTATAAAATTGCATTCGCGTCCATTCGGGGTCGTCCGAGAGTGAATCGGAGCTGAAATGAATGGAACTCGGTTCCCGAATAATCCTCGTAGGGGGTAGTACACGAGGTCTGGAGCAAAAATTGAGGCAACCCATTTTTTTGAGTTCTTTAAATAATTTGTCCCTATGGATTTATGAAATTGCATTCGCGTCCATTCGGGGTCGTCCGGGAGTGAATCGGAGCTGAAACGAATAGATATCGGTTTCCGAATAATCCTCATAGGGGGTAGTACACGAGGTCTAGACCAAAAATTGAGGCGACCCGTTTTTTCGATTTCTTTTCATAATTTGTCCCTATGGATTTATGAAATTGCATTCGCGTCCATTCGGGGTCGTCCGGGAGTGAATCGGAGCTGAAATGAATGAAACTCGGTTTCCGAATAATCCTCGTAGGGGGTAGTACACGAGGTCTGGAGCAAAAATTGAGGTGGCCCGTTTTTTTGATTTCTTTTCATAATTTATCCCTATGGATTTATAAAATTCCAATGGCGTCCATTCAGGGTCGTCCGGGAGTGAATCGGAGCTGAAATGAATGGAACTCAGTTTCAGAATAATCCTCGTAGGGGGTAGTACACGATGTCTGGAGCAAAAATTGAGGCGGCCCGTTATTTCGATTTCTTTTCATAATTTGTCCCTATGTATTTATAAAATTGCATTCGCGTCCATTTGGGGTCGTCCGGGAGTGAATCGGAGCTGAAATGAATGGAACTCGGTTCCCGAATAATCCTCGTAGGGGGTAGTTCACGAGGTCAGGAGCAAAAATTGAGGCAACCCGTTTTTTTGAGTTCTTTACATAATTTGTCCCTATGGATTTATGAAATTGCATTCGCGTCCATTCGGGGTCGTCCGGGATTGAATCGGAGCTGAAACGAATGGAACTCGGTTTCCGAATAATCCCCATAGGGGGTAGTACACGAGGTCTGGAGCAAAAATTGAGGCGGCCCGTTATTTCGATTTCTTTTCATAATTTGTCCCTATGGATTTATAAAATTGCATTCGCGTCCATTCGGGGTCGTCCGGGAGTGAATCGGAGCTGAAATGAATGAAACTCGGTTTCCGAATAATCCTCGTAGAGGGTTGATAGGGATAAATAAGTTATGATTGTATAATTAAATACTGCATTAATTGTACAAGCTGTGGGCTGCTAGGCCCAATAAAAAGATATATGAAACTCAGACCAGAAAGGTTAAGCCTGATGGACCAGATCAGGCCTGATGGAATAAAAAAGGCCCAAAAGCCCTAATTATTAATTAATTTCGTAATTAATTAATAAGGGAAAAATCAGCTATTGAGAAGAGTCCCGATAAGGATATAAATCCTTATAGATTAGCCTCAAGGGGACCTAAAAGGATAAGGAATCAGCTTCCTACTTCCTAGGACTCCTAAGTCTATCCTAATTCAGAGGCTTGTCCACCAAGTCTCCTATACCAAGTCCAATTCAAGGACTCCCACATCTATATAAGGGGCCTCGCCCCACAGATCAGAACTACGTTTTTTGGCTTGATTCTCTAATTCACAGAGATACGTAGGCATCTCGTAAAGGCAGAATAAAGCTACGAAGTACGAGAGCAGCCATTAAAGGCCTTGAGCTCCCGAATCTTAGTATTAAATACAGCAAGTAATAACCTTAGCTTTTACCCATAACATTTGGCGCCGTCTGTGGGAAAAACGGAACAACAACCATGGCGAGAACACGGAGAACAACCAGCACTCTGGAGGAGGGAACACCATCAGGGACAACCCAGGTGATTTCATCAACCGTGGAGGTTCCTCCCCATTCAACTTATGCATCTACTCAGGGGGAAGCCCAGACAGGGGCAACTCATCCTCAGCCACAAGGGACAACTCCCCCGACTATTCAAGGAAGCGGATATGCTGGGCGAAGCGAAGCACGAGGGCGGTCGCCCCCCTATATACGAGGTTTGGATCCTATCCCTGAGGATCGGGAATTTTCTGGTCCATACACTGAAAGAGACTCCGAATCTTCGGATGATGAAGTGGCCCCGAGAAGGAGGCGTCCTGGAAAAGAGCCAATGGCCGATGGAAGGCAACGCCCCCAAAGCACCCCAGGGGCGAATCCCCAAGAAGTGCAGGAAAAGATCAGGGCTCATGAGGCTGAAATCCAAAGGCTGAGGCGTGATTTGGAGGCTCACCAAGCCACCAGACCCCACATACCTCCTAGGGGGAGAAATCCTCCTCCTATCATAGACCTGGATGGTCCGGTAAGAAGAAGGGCTGCTGTCCCAAGAACTGATCCGAGCAATCTCCTTCCCCTTGGAGATCCTGATGATCCAACTCCACCCTTCACAGAAGAGATAATGAATGCCCATGTCTCAAGGAAATTCAAGATGCCCACTATCAAAGCCTATGATGGCACGGGAGACCCCGCTAATCATGTTAGGACATTCTCTAATGCACTGCTGCTGCAACCCGTGAATGATGCTATAAAATGTCGGGCCTTCCCTCAAACCCTGTCGGGTATGGCTCAAAGATGGTACAGTCGCCTACCCCCAAATTCTATTGGATCATTCAGAGAACTAAGTCAGGCTTTTATTAAGCAATTCATCAGTGGAAGAGTCCATGAGAAAAGTTCAGCATCTCTTATGAGTCTTGTGCAAGGAGCTAAGGAATCCTTAAGAGATTACCTGAATCGTTTTACAAAGGAGGCTTTAAAAGTCCCAGATCTTGATGATAAGGTAGCCATGATAGCATTGCAACAAGGAACTAGGGATGAGTTTTTTAAGATGTCTTTGGCCAAACGACCCCCTGAGAGCATGTTGCAGCTCCAAGAGAGGGCAGGGAAGTATATCAAGGTTGAAGAAAGTATGAGGAAGACCGTAGTAAGTAATGAGCCCACTGGAGGCAAGAAACGAAAAACTGATTTGGAGTATATCGCTAAGGACAAGTATCCTAGAACCGAACAAAACCCTGATTCAACCCCCAAGAAGGGAGGACCTGGGCAAAAGTTCACTGAATACGCTAAGCTGAATGCTCCCAGAAGTCAGATTTTGATGGAGATTGAGAAAGACAGAGATATTCGCTGGCCTAAGCCCTTGAAGGCTGATCCCGCCAAGCTAGATAGGGGCAAGTATTGCAGGTTTCACAAAGATGTTGGCCATGACACCGATGAGTGTAGGCAATTGAAAGATGAAATTGAGTTTTTGATTCGAAAAGGAAGATTGAATAAGTATACTGGAGATGGAGGGGACAGAAATAATAATGGAAGGAAGAACTTTGAAGATCGTAGGAGGGACCAAGATGATCAGGGGCGGAATCCCCAACCTAGAGGACCAGTTATAAACACCATTTATGGAGGGCCGAGACCTCAAGGGCCTGTGATAAACACGATCTTTGGAGGTCCAACTGCTGCTGGATTGTCCAAAAATTCCAGAAAGGCATATACTAGAGAGGTTATGCATATTGTTGGAGAAGCCCCGAAGAGGGCCAGGACAGAAGTAACATTGGCTTTTGATGATTCCGACCTAGAGGGTGTGAAGTTTCCCCATGACGACCCGCTGGTCATAACACCAATAATAGGAAATAGCCCGGTTAAGAGGGTCCTTGTGGATAATGGTGCTTCTGTGGATATCTTGCTCCACGACACCTTTCTAAGGATGGGGTATAACGACTCCCAGTTAACACCAACCGACATGCCGATATATGGATTTTCTGGAGTAGAATGTCCTGTGGAAGGGATAATCAAGTTGCCAACCACCATAGGTACGGAGCCAAGGCAAGCAACGCAGATGCTGGATTTCGTAGTGGTAAAGGCTAGTTCAACTTATAATGCTATCATGGGGAGAACAGGGATACATGCCTTCAAGGCAGTCCCCTCTTCCTACCATTCAGTCATGAAGTTTCCCACCCGAAACGGGATTGGAGAAGAGAGAGGAGATCAAAAAATGGCTAGAAGCTGTTATGTGGCCTCTTTGAGGGCAGATGGAGTCGGGGGGCAGGTTCTTCCTATTGAAGATATGGATGTTCGAGAAAATGATGAGAATAGAGGAAGGCCAGCAAAAGAATTGGTTTCGGTTCCTTTAGATCCCAAGAATCCTGAGAGGATGACTTTCATTGGAGCCACATTAGAGGAGCCCCTTAGAGGGAAGTTAGTGAAATTTTTGCAAGAAAATAGTGATGTGTTTGCATGGTCAGCAGCTGATATGCCAGGCATAGACCCGGAGTTAATTACTCACAAGCTAAACGTGGATCTAAGTCGGAAGACAGTGAAACAAAAGAAAAGAAATTTTGCCCCGGAAAGACAAGAGGCTATAAAGCAGGAAGTGGAAAAGCTCTTAGAGGCTGGTTTCATTGAGGAGATTCAATTTCCGGAGTGGTTAGCAAACCCTGTAATGGTGAAGAAGGCTAATGGAAAGTGGAGGATGTGTATAGACTTCACCGATCTGAATGATGCATGCCCCAAAGACTGTTTTCCGCTGCCTAGAATTGATACTTTGATTGATGCCACCGCTGGACATGAGATGCTGAGTTTCATGGATGGGTTTAGCGGATACAACCAGATCAAAATGCATAAGGATGACATTCCAAAGGTATCATTTATCACTGACTTTGGTGTTTATTGTTATCTTGTTATGGCGTTTGGTCTCAAGAATGCAGGAGCCACCTATCAAAGGTTGGTGAATAGAATTTTTAAGGATCTTATTGGTAAGACTATGGAAGTCTATGTTGATGACATGTTAGTCAAGAGTCTAGTAAAGACTGATCATATAGCCCATTTAAGGGAAGCTTTTGAGGTCCTGAGGTACCACAAGATGATGTTGAATCCGACGAAGTGTGCTTTCGGAGTAGGATCTGGAAAATTCTTGGGATTGATGGTCTCAAAGAGGGGAATTGAGGCTAACCCCGATAAAATAAAGGCAATCCTGGACATGGAACCCCCAAAAACTGTCAAGGATGTTCAGAAACTCACAGGAAGGGTTGCTGCGCTAGGACGATTCATCTCCAAGTCAGGAGACAAGTGCTTGTCATTCTTCAAGTCATTAAAGAACATTAAAGACTTTGTATGGAGTGAGGAAAATCAGAAGGCATTTGAAGAGTTAAAGAAGTATATGGGCCAGGCCCCGTTGTTGGCCAAGCCAGTTCTGAGTGAAATTTTATTCTTGTACTTGGCTGTTTCAGAAAGCGCCTTGAGCGCGGTGTTGGTTAAGGAGGAACTGAAAGTTCAGAAACCCGTATACTATGTCAGCAAAATTTTGCATGGTGCTGAGTTGAATTATTCAGCCATTGAGAAATTCGCTTTAGCCTTGGTAATGGCTTCAAGAAAGCTGCGTCCTTATTTTCAAGCTCACCAAATTGAAGTGTTAACAAATCAGCCACTGAGAAATATCATTCACAGTCCCAAGGCAAGTGGGAGACTGATTAAGTGGGCAATAGAGTTGGGAGAGTTCGATCTCAAGTATAAGCAACGTACGGCCATAAAAGCCCAGGCACTAGCTGACTTCGTGGTGGAATGTACCATACCCAACCAAGAAGTCGGGGGGCAGGAAGATACCATACCTCAAGACAAGGGAGTCGACAATGGGGACGAGGAGAAAGAATATTGGGTTCTCTATTTTGATGGAGCATCAAAAACAAATTCCAGTGGAGCAGGGTTGGTTTTGCAAAGCCCTGATGGATTCTTAATTGAGTATGCCATGAAGCTAGACTTCCCAACCACAAACAATGAGGCAGAGTATGAAGCCCTGATTGCTGGCCTTGGTCTAGCTGGGACACTTAGAGTCAAAAACTTAAAGGTCCGTGGAGACTCGAAGTTGATCATATCCCAGGTAAAGGGAGAATTTGAAGCAAGGGATGATACGATGGCTAAGTATGTTCGCCTAGTAAGGGCTGTGATGACCCAATTTAATGAATGCCATGTTGAACACATTCCAAGGGAAGAAAATGCTAAAGCAGATGCGCTATCAAAGTTTGCTTCATCTGAGATTGAAGAAAGTTCAGGAAGTGTGTACTTCCGTGTTTTGAAGACACGAAGCATAGATGTTAAGCTTGTGGCTCCCGTAGGCTTGGGGACGTCATGGATTGATCCCATCAAGGCTCACATTCAGACCGGTTGGTTGCCAAGCGATGCAATTGAGGCACGGAAGTTAACTGTTCGAGCACTAAGGTACTCTTTGATAGATGGGATTCTATATAAAAGATCTTTCGTGGTTCCTTACTTGAGGTGTCTCAGGCCCGATGAGGCACGCTTAGCTCTTGAGGAAGTGCATGGAGGTATTTGTGGGCAACACTTGGGGGGCAGGGCCTTGGCTCATAAGATAACTCGTTTAGGCTTCTATTGGCCAGAAATGATGGCTGATGCCAAAGAATATGTAAAGAAGTGTGATCGTTGTCAGAAGCATGCACCAGTCGCCAGACAACCCCCCGAGATGCTGACCTCTATCAACTCACCTATTCCCTTTGCTATGTGGGGGATGGATATTCTAGGGCCTTTTCCTATGGCCACAGCACAAAGGAAGTTTCTGATTGTAGCCATTGATTATTTCACCAAGTGGATTGAAGCCAAACCTTTGGCCAAAATCACAACTAAGCAGGTTGCACAATTCCTGTGGGAAAACATTATGTGCCGATATGGAATTCCCCGTATCCTCGTCACTGACAATGGAACACAATTCAACAACGAGGAATTCAAGAAGTATTGCGAAGAAAATGAAATTGAGTTACGGTTCACCTCTGTGGCTCACCCACAATCCAATGGGCAAGCGGAGGTAGCGAATCGGATAATCCTGGATGGACTAAAGAAGAGGATCGAGAAGTCAAGAAATAATTGGGTAGATGAGATACTTCCAATATTATGGGCCTACAGGACTACTTGTAGAGTCACGACAGATGCAACTCCTTTCATGTTGGCATATGGGGCGGAAGCAGTAGTTCCCGTGGAGATATCACATTCCTCTCCAAGGATTCAGGCCTTCGATGAGAAAGAAAATGAGGAAGGGCAGAGATTAGCCCTGGATTTAATTGATGAAGTGCGAGATAAAGCACATGCAAAGATAGTAGAATATCAGAAAAAGGCTTCATTCTATTACAACCTAAGGGTTAAAGAGAGATTTTTTAAACAAGGAGATCTAGTCTTGAGAAAAATAGAGGCTTCTGGTGTTGGACAGAAAGGAAAGCTTGCCCCAAATTGGGAAGGGCCGTACAGAGTCAAGAGCGTTCAGGGTAGAGGAACCTACAAGCTGGAAACTATGGAAGGTTTTGAAGTCCCGAGGACCTGGCACGCACAAAACCTGAAGGTTTACTACGTGTAAGACGGTCGAAGTACGATTCTCACTTGTCATTATGACAAGTAGGTTTAAAAGCACCTTGAAGCTTTGTTTGCATAGTATTTTTCTTTTTTAGCTATTATAGATCAGGGTCGAACCCATATTATGTAAGGTTTTGGAAAACCAGACTTGAAATTGAAGAGTTCGAAATTATTTCAACCTATGGATGTTTGAGTTGTGATAATACTTGTGTGACCCATTAAGCCGAGTTTGAATATTAAAGTATCAGAAAAATGAAGGAGAGAATGCAAATAAGGAAAGTAGCATAGCCCCGCAGGGTAATAAGTTTTAATACAAACAAAAGTCCAGACATAAATTAAGGATAAAATTACAAAATAGAAAAACTACTCCTCCATGCGGGAGCCTTCATTCTCTTTCTCCTTATCAGCGCCTTCAGCGTCCTTCGCAGGAGAAGCGGGAGGAGAAGCAGTGTTAGGATCCAAGATGCGATCATCTGGCTGAGGAGAGTCGAAGAGGGCGTCTATGCTGTCCTCTGACTCAGCCTGCTCAGGACTTATAAAGTCCTTAGGGTCGACTAAGCCCGGGTACTTCTCAGAAACAGCCTTCACGGCCGCATCCCATCCCTGATTGAACTGTAGGGAGTAAAGACCCTCATCATGAATCTCCATGAGATTCTTAAACTTGTCAGAATCCATGTAGTCATCAATGAGCTTATCCTTATCGCTCCTAAGTTTCACCAGCTCGGAATGAGCCTTAGCCAGCTCCTCTTTCTTCGTGTCTAGCTTCTTCTCTAGGACCTTGGCTCTCTCCTCCCACTTCTTCATCTCCTTTTCAAAAACATCAGAGTTACCCTTCCAAGATCTAGCCTGATGTAGGGCCGCCTGGAAATAGGTATTACTCTGCAAAGAAATATGTATGAGTTGGCGCAAATTTATTGGGATACAAGAAAAGTTGAAATTCACAAAAGGAAGAGAAGAAAAAAGAAAATTACCGCAGCTTGGGCTTGAGAGCCCAGAAGCTCAATAGTCTCGACATCACTCCCCGTAACAATGTCAGTGAAATCATGGGGAGTGATGGAGTGGTACGACCAATCCTTGGCATGTTTGGTGGATCCAACCACCGTATCGCTCCTCCTGAAGCCCCAGTTAGGCCTGAAGGAATGTGCCTTAAGTGGAGGATCCACATCGTCCCCCAACTCGACCACCGGGACGTGGGGCTTAAGGAAAGTAGGACCGTCAGGTTTGCTCCTGGGATCCCTGTTTAACTTGGCCCTCTTTTGGCGGCCAGATTCCCCCTCCTTGGGCCTATTGACGTTATTAATAGCCTCACAAGCTGAAAGGAAAAGCAGAAGGAATATTAAAATCCAGAAAAAAGAAAAAGTACGGTTAAAGAGAAGGAAAAATAATTTACGCAGGTATAAGTTTACCCTTATCACTGGCCTGGGAGAGACCAACTTTCTTCAAGGAAAACTCCTCTAAAAGGGTCCAGGTGTCTGTTTTCCCATCATCTGAAATTAAGGCTTGGTAGGCCACCTCCTCCTCATCAGTTAATCTGATGCTACCAGGACTACCATCTGATACTTTGCAAAATGGCCTACGGAAGAGTGTGGCCCAATCACCCCCAGCCCAGGTCAGCCCAACAAACTCATCCCTCCATTTAGGGTTGTTCTCAACTATAGAGTTACTATCAAAGATATGGGGAATTTTGGGCCGTTGGCGAATTAAAACCCAGCCCGGCTGACTCATGGAACTATTATAGAATTGGAAAACTTTCCTAAAGACTGCTACGGAAAGAGGAAAGCTATTCCTGAGACAAAGGACCATAAAACAGATAATGTTCCTCCAGGCGTTAGGAGGGAGTTGACAAGGGTTGATTCGTACATCGGCTAGTAAACAAGGAATAAATTCGTGAAATGGGAACCTAAGACCTGCGGTCAGGGCTCCTCGATAAATGAACAGGGTATGCCCCTCCCAATTACAAGTCCTATCCCCAGGGGCGGCTGGAGTGATCCTAAGGTGGGGTAGAAGTCTGTACAGGGTATTCATAGACTCTATCCTACCATCTAACTCATGAAAAGTGTTACCATGATTATACGAATCTAACTCAGACAGAGAAGGATATTCATCACCTCTCGAGTTAATCATATCAATGAGGGAAGTATATGGAGATTGAATTTGGATGTTTGTACCTCTCTTAGAGACATTCATCTTCTGCAAACGAGCTAGGTCACGGTCCGCCATTAATATGCTTCGGTTGAAGGCTTGAAACCCAGAAATACTTGAGAAAGGAGGAGCTGCGGTGGCTTTGGTCGCCGGAAATCGCCTTCAAAAGGGAGAACTTTAGAGAAAAATGTGAGATGAAATGAGAAGTGGGAAGTGAAGTGAGGATTCTCACTCCACACTACACTTATATAGGCGAAAAGCTCGGAATACGAGGCGTTTTTAGGCCCATTTAGCCAGGCCCAACCTAAAGGCCCATCTACAAGAAGTATCAGGAACAATCTAGAAGCTCCTGTGGAATTTTAAAAGTCAAAAATTGACCAGAACCTTAATATGGTTCGATCAGAGTCCTGATCGACAGAGAAGAGAGTCCTGATCGATATCTTATTCGAACAGAAGGGAAGAAATCTCCTAAGATCGATCAGAGTCCTGATCGACAGAGAAGAGAGTCCTGATCGATATCTTATTCGAACAGAAGGGAAGAAATCTCCTAAGATCGATCAGAGTCCTGATCGACAGAGAAGAGAGTCCTGATCGATATGCTATTCGAACAGGAGGGAAGAAATCCCCTAAGATCGATCAGAGTCCTGATCGACACAGAAGAGAGTCTTGATCGATATCTTACTCGAACAGGAGGGAAGAAATCCCCTAAGATCGACCAGAGTCCTGATCGATGGAGAACAGAGTCCTGATCGATATTCCATTCGATCAGAATGGTCGAGAGCCATTTAATTCGTTCAGAGTCCTGATCGAAATCGATCAGGAATCCTGATCGATTAAGCCCGTGTAGCAATCGACTAGGGTGTCACTTTGAAGGCCAATTCGGTCAGAATCCTGATCGAAATCGATCAGGAATCCTGTCGACCAGAGTGAAAGATCCTGAGCTAATTCGATCAGGATCCTGATCGATTTTGGCTGCATCCTGATCGATTTTGGCTGCATCCTGATCGATTTTGTCTGCATCCTGATCGATTTCGAATGCATTCTGATCGATTTTAAGCCAGAAAATTAAGGATAAGTCCCGGGAAATTAGGGAAAAATCCAGAAATTAAGGATAAGTCCCGGGAAATTAGGGAAAAATCCAGAAATTAAGGATAAATCCCAGAAATTAAGGGAAAAATCCAGAAATTAAGGAATAAATCCAGAAATTAAGGATAAATCCCAGAAATTAAGGGAAAATTCCAGAAATTAAGGATAAATCCCAGAAATTAAGGGAAAAATCCAGAAATTAAGGAATAAATCCAGAAATTAAGGATAAATCCCAGAAATTAAGGGAAATTAAGGAAATCCAGAAATTAAGGGAAAAATCCAGAAATTAAGGATAAATCCCAGAAATTAAGGGAAAAATCCAGAAATTAAGGGAAAAATCCAGAAATTAAGGATAAATCCCAGAAAAATAAGGAAAAATCCAGAAAAATTAGGAAAATCCCAGAAAAATTAGGGAAAAATTCCAGAAATTAGGGAAAAATCCGGAAATAAGGGAAAAAAATTCCTGGAAATCAAAATAATTCCTAAATAAAAGGAAAAATTTCGTTGTAAACGTGTAGGTCGCTCCACACTTTACGGAAAAAACGAAACCCTGTAAGGGAACAAATAGACTTAACTTCTGCGAAACCTATTCAATGTTTCCCAAAAGTTGGGGGGCAAATGATAGGGATAAATAAATTATGATTGTATAATTAATACTGCATTAATTGTACAAGCTGTGGGCTGCTAGGCCCAATAAAAAGATATATGAAACTCAGACCAGAAAGGTTAAGCCTGATGGACCAGATCAGGCCTGATGGAATAAAAAAGGCCCAAAAGCCCTAATTATTAATTAATTTCGTAATTAATTAATAAGGGAAAAATCAGCTATTGAGAAGAGTCCCGATAAGGATATAAATCCTTATAGATTAGCCTCAAGGGGACCTAAAAGGATAAGGAATCAGCTTCCTACTTCCTAGGACTCCTAAGTCTATCCTAATTCAGAGGCTTGTCCACCAAGTCTCCTATACCAAGTCCAATTCAAGGACTCCCACATCTATATAAGGGGCCTCGCCCCACAGATCAGAACTACGTTTTTTGGCTTGATGCTCTAATTCACAGAGATACGTAGGCATCTCGTAAAGGCAGAATAAAGCTACGAAGTACGAGAGCAGCCATTAAAGGCCTTGAGCTCCCGAATCTTAGTATTAAATACAGCAAGTAATAACCTTAGCTTTTACCCATAACAGGGGTAGTACACGAGGTCTGGAGCAAAAATTGAGGCGGCCCATTTTTTCGATTTCTTTTCATAATTTGTCCCTATGGATTTATAAAATTCCAATGGCGTCCATTCGGGGTCGTCCGGGAGTGAATCGGAGCAGAAATGAATGGAACTCGGTTTCAGAATAATCCTCGTAGGGGGTAGTACACGAGGTCTGGAGCAAAAATTGAGGCGGCCCGTTATTTCGATTTCTTTTCATAATTTGTCCCTATGGATTTATAAAATTGCATTCGCGTCCATTCGGGGTCGTCCGGGAGTGAATCGGAGCTGAAATGAATGGAACTCGGTTCCCGAATAATCCTCGTAGGGGGTAGTACACGAGGTCTGGAGCAAAAATTGAGGCAACCCATTTTTTTGAGTTCTTTACATAATTTGTCCCTATGGATTTATGAAATTGCATTCGCGTCCATTCGGGGTCGTCCGGGAGTGAATCGGAGCTGAAACGAATGGAACTCGGTTTCCGAATAATCCTCATAGGGGGTAGTACACGAGGTCTAGACCGAAAAATTGAGGCGACCCAGTTTTTTCGATTTCTTTTCATAATTTGTCCCTATGGATTTATAAATTGCATTCGCGTCCATTCGGGGTCGTCCGGGAGTGAATCGGAGCTGAAATGAATGGAACTCGGTTTCCGAATAATCCTCGTAGGGGGTAGTACACGAGGTCTGGAGCAAAAATTGAGGCGGCCCGTTTTTTCGATTTCTTTTCATAATTTGTCCCTATGGATTTATAAAATTCCAATGGCGTCCATTCGGGGTCGTCCGGGAGTGAATCGGAGCAGAAATGAATGGAACTCGGTTTCAGAATAATCCTCGTAGGGGGTAGTACACGAGGTCTGGAGCAAAAATTGAGGCGGCCCGTTATTTCGATTTCTTTTCATAATTTGTCCCTATGGATTTATAAAATTGCATTCGCGTCCATTCGGGGTCGTCCGGGAGTGAATCGGAGCTGAAATGAATGGAACTCGGTTCCCGAATAATCCTCGTAGGGGGTAGTACACGAGGTCTGGAGCAAAAATTGAGGCAACCCATTTTTTTGATTTCTTTTCATAATTTGTCCCTATGGATTTATGAAATTGCATTCGCGTCCATTCGGGGTCGTCCGGGAGTGAATCGGAGCTGAAACGAATGGAACTCGGTTTCCGAATAATCCTCATAGGGGGTAGTACACGAGGTCTAGACCGAAAATTGAGGCGACCCATTTTTTCGATTTCTTTTCATAATTTGTCCCTATGGATTTATAAAATTGCATTCGCGTCCATTCGGGGTCGTCCGGGAGTGAATCGGAGCTGAAATGAATGGAACTCGGTTTCCGAATAATCCTCGTAGGGGGTAGTACACGAGGTCTGGAGCAAAAATTGAGGCGGCCCGTTTTTTCGATTTCTTTTCATAATTTGTCCCTATGGATTTATAAAATTCCAATGGCGTCCATTCGGGGTCGTCCGGGAGTGAATCGGAGCAGAAATGAATGGAACTCGGTTTCAGAATAATCCTCGTAGGGGGTAGTACACGAGGTCTGGAGCAAAAATTGAGGCGGCCCGTTATTTCGATTTCTTTTCATAATTTGTCCCTATGGATTTATAAAATTGCCATTCGCGTCCATTCGGGGTCGTCCGGGAGTGAATCGGAGCTGAAATGAATGGAACTCGGTTCCCGAATAATCCTCGTAGGGGGTAGTACACGAGGTCTGGAGCAAAAATTGAGGCGGCCCAGTTTTTTCGAGTTCTTTTCATAATTTGTCCCTATGGATTTATAAATTGCATTCGCGTCCATTCGGGGTCGTCCGGGAGTGAATCGGAGCTGAAACTGAATGGAACTCGGTTTCCGAATAATCCTCATAGGGGGTAGTACACGAGGTCTAGGACGCAAAATTGAGGCGGACCCGTTTTTTCGATTTCTTTTCATAATTTGTCCCTATGGATTTATAAAATTGCATTCGCGTCCATTCGGGGTCGTCCGGGAGTGAATCGGAGCTGAAATGAATGGAACTCGGTTTCCGAATAATCCTCGTAGGGGGTAGTACACGAGGTCTGGAGCAAAAATTGAGGCGGCCCATTTTTTCGATTTCTTTTCATAATTTGTCCCTATGGATTTATAAAATTCCAATGGCGTCCATTCGGGGTCGTCCGGGAGTGAATCGGAGCTGAAATGAATGGAACTCGGTTTCCGAATAATCCTCGTAGGGGGTAGTACACGAGGTCTGGAGCAAAAATTGAGGCGGCCCGTTTTTTCGATTTCTTTTCATAATTTGTCCCTATGGATTTATAAAATTGCAATGGCGTCCATTCGGGGTCGTCCGGGAGTGAATCGGAGCTGAAATGAATGGAACTCGGTTTCCGAATAATCCTCGTAGGGGGTAGTACACGAGGTCTGGAGCAAAAATTGAGGCGGCCCGTTTTTTTCGATTTCTTTTCATAATTTGTCCCTATGGATTTATAAAATTCCAATGGCGTCCATTCGGGGTCGTCCGGGAGTGAATCGGAGCAGGAAATGAATGGAACTCGGTTTCAGAATAATCCTCGTAGGGGGTAGTACACGAGGTCTGGAGCAAAAATTGAGGCGGCCCGTTATTTCGATTTCTTTTCATAATTTGTCCCTATGGATTTATAAATTGCATTCGCGTCCATTCGGGGTCGTCCGGGAGTGAATCGGAGCTGAAATGAATGGAACTCGGTTTCCGAATAATCCTCGTAGGGGGTAGTACACGAGGTCTGGAGCAAAAATTGAGGCGGCCCATTTTTTCGATTTCTTTTCATAATTTGTCCCTATGGATTTATAAATTGCATTCGCGTCCATTCGGGGTCGTCCGGGAGTGAATCGGAGCTGAAACGAATGGAACTCGGTTTCCGAATAATCCTCGTAGGGGGTAGTACACGAGGTCTGGAGCAAAAATTGAGGCGACCCGTTTTTTCGATTTCTTTTCATAATTTGTCCCTATGGATTTATAAATTGCATTCGCGTCCATTCGGGGTCGTCCGGGAGTGAATCGGAGCTGAAATGAATGGAACTCGGTTTCCGAATAATCCTCGTAGGGGGTAGTACACGAGGTCTGGAGCAAAATTGAGGCGGCCCGTTTTTTCGATTTCTTTTCATAATTTGTCCCTATGGATTTATAAAATTGCCATTCGCGTCCATTCGGGGTCGTCCGGGAGTGAATCGGAGCTGAAATGAATGGAACTCGGTTTCCGAATAATCCTCGTAGGGGGTAGTACACGAGGTCTGGAGCAAAAATTGAGGCGGCCCGTTTTTTCGATTTCTTTTCATAATTTGTCCCTATGGATTTATAAAATTGCAATTCGCGTCCATTCGGGGTCGTCCGGGAGTGAATCGGAGCTGAAACTGAATGGAACTCGGTTTCCGAATAATCCTCGTAGGGGGTAGTACACGAGGTCTGGAGCAAAAATTGAGGCGGCCCAGTTTTTTCGATTTCTTTTCATAATTTGTCCCTATGGATTTATAAAATTCCAATGGCGTCCATTCGGGGTCGTCCGGGAGTGAATCGGAGCATGAAATGAATGGAACTCGGTTTCCGAATAATCCTCGTAGGGGGTAGTACACGAGGTCTGGAGCAAAAATTGAGGCGGCCCGTTTTTTCGATTTCTTTTCATAATTTGTCCCTATGGATTTATAAAATTGCATTCGCGTCCATTCGGGGTCGTCCGGGAGTGAATCGGAGCTGAAATGAATGGAACTCGGTTTCCGAATAATCCTCGTAGGGGGTAGTACACGAGGTCTGGAGCAAAAATTGAGGCGGACCCGTTTTTTCGATTTCTTTTCATAATTTGTCCCTATGGATTTATGAAATTGCATTCGCGTCCATTCGGGGTCGTCCGGGAGTGAATCGGAGCTGAAACGAATGGAACTCGGTTTCCGAATAATCCTCAGTAGGGGGTAGTACACGAGGTCTGGAGCAAAATTGAGGCGGCCCGTTTTTTCGATTTCTTTTCATAATTTGTCCCTATGGATTTATAAAATTGCATTCGCGTCCATTCGGGGTCGTCCGGGAGTGAATCGGAGCTGAAATGAATGGAACTCGGTTTCCGAATAATCCTCGTAGGGGGTAGTACACGAGGTCTGGAGCAAAAATTGAGGCGGCCCATTTTTTCGATTTCTTTTCATAATTTGTCCCTATGGATTTATAAAATTCCAATGGCGTCCATTCGGGGTCGTCCGGGAGTGAATCGGAGCAGAAATGAATGGAACTCGGTTTCAGAATAATCCTCGTAGGGGGTAGTACACGAGGTCTGGAGCAAAAATTGAGGCGGCCCGTTATTTCGATTTCTTTTCATAATTTGTCCCTATGGATTTATAAAATTGCATTCGCGTCCATTCGGGGTCGTCCGGGAGTGAATCGGAGCTGAAATGAATGGAACTCGGTTTCCGAATAATCCTCGTAGGGGGTAGTACACGAGGTCTGGAGCAAAAATTGAGGCAACCCATTTTTTTCGATTTCTTTACATAATTTGTCCCTATGGATTTATGAAATTGCATTCGCGTCCATTCGGGGTCGTCCGGGAGTGAATCGGAGCTGAAACGAATGGAACTCGGTTTCCGAATAATCCTCATAGGGGGTAGTACACGAGGTCTAGAACGAAAATTGAGGCGACCCATTTTTTTCGATTTCTTTTCATAATTTGTCCCTATGGATTTATAAAATTGCATTCGCGTCCATTCGGGGTCGTCCGGGAGTGAATCGGAGCTGAAATGAATGGAACTCGGTTTCCGAATAATCCTCGTAGGGGGTAGTACACGAGGTCTGGAGCAAAAATTGAGGCGGCCCATTTTTTCGATTTCTTTTCATAATTTGTCCCTATGGATTTATAAAATTGCAATTCGCGTCCATTCGGGGTCGTCCGGGAGTGAATCGGAGCTGAAATGAATGGAACTCGGTTTCCGAATAATCCTCGTAGGGGGTAGTACACGAGGTCTGGAGCAAAAATTGAGGCGGCCCATTTTTTCGATTTCTTTTCATAATTTGTCCCTATGGATTTATAAAATTCCAATGGCGTCCATTCGGGGTCGTCCGGGAGTGAATCGGAGCTGAAATGAATGGAACTCGGTTTCCGAATAATCCTCGTAGGGGGTAGTACACGAGGTCTGGAGCAAAAATTGAGGCGGCCCGTTATTTCGATTTCTTTTCATAATTTGTCCCTATGGATTTATAAAATTGCATTCGCGTCCATTCGGGGTCGTCCGGGAGTGAATCGGAGCTGAAATGAATGGAACTCGGTTTCCGAATAATCCTCGTAGGGGGTAGTACACGAGGTCTGGAGCAAAAATTGAGGCAACCCGTTTTTTTGAGTTCTTTACATAATTTGTCCCTATGGATTTATGAAATTGCATTCGCGTCCATTCGGGGTCGTCCGGGAGTGAATCGGAGCTGAAACTGAATGGAACTCGGTTTCCGAATAATCCTCATAGGGGGTAGTACACGAGGTCTAGACCGAAAAATTGAGGCGACCCGTTTTTTCGATTTCTTTTCATAATTTGTCCCTATGGATTTATAAAATTGCATTCGCGTCCATTCGGGGTCGTCCGGGAGTGAATCGGAGCTGAAATGAATGGAACTCGGTTTCCGAATAATCCTCGTAGGGGGTAGTACACGAGGTCTGGAGCAAAAATTGAGGCGGACCCGTTTTTTCGATTTCTTTTCATAATTTGTCCCTATGGATTTATAAATTGCATTCGCGTCCATTCGGGGTCGTCCGGGAGTGAATCGGAGCTGAAACTGAATGGAACTCGGTTTCCGAATAATCCTCGTAGGGGGTAGTACACGAGGTCTGGAGCAAAATTGAGGCGGCCCATTTTTTCGATTTCTTTTCATAATTTGTCCCTATGGATTTATAAAATTCCAATGGCGTCCATTCGGGGTCGTCCGGGAGTGAATCGGAGCTGAAATGAATGGAACTCGGTTTCCGAATAATCCTCGTAGGGGTAGTACACGAGGTCTGGAGCAAAAATTGAGGCGGCCCGTTTTTTCGATTTCTTTTCATAATTTGTCCCTATGGATTTATAAAATTCAATTCGCGTCCATTCGGGGTCGTCCGGGAGTGAATCGGAGCATGAAATGAATGGAACTCGGTTTCCGAATAATCCTCGTAGGGGGTAGTACACGAGGTCTGGAGCAAAAATTGAGGCGGCCCGTTATTTTCGATTTCTTTCATAATTTGTCCCTATGGATTTATAAAATTGCATTCGCGTCCATTCGGGGTCGTCCGGGAGTGAATCGGAGCTGAAATGAATGGAACTCGGTTTCCGAATAATCCTCGTAGGGGGTAGTACACGAGGTCTGGAGCAAAATTGAGGCAACCCATTTTTTTGAGTTCTTTACATAATTTGTCCCTATGGATTTATGAAATTGCATTCGCGTCCATTCGGGGTCGTCCGGGAGTGAATCGGAGCTGAAACGAATGGAACTCGGTTTCCGAATAATCCTCATAGGGGGTAGTACACGAGGTCTAGACCGAAAATTGAGGCGACCCGTTTTTTCGATTTCTTTTCATAATTTGTCCCTATGGATTTATAAAATTGCATTCGCGTCCATTCGGGGTCGTCCGGGAGTGAATCGGAGCTGAAATGAATGGAACTCGGTTTCCGAATAATCCTCGTAGGGGGTAGTACACGAGGTCTGGAGCAAAAATTGAGGCGGCCCGTTTTTTTTGATTTCTTTTCATAATTTGTCCCTATGGATTTATAAAATTCCAATGGCGTCCATTCGGGGTCGTCCGGGAGTGAATCGGAGCAGAAATGAATGGAACTCGGTTTCAGAATAATCCTCGTAGGGGGTAGTACACGAGGTCTGGAGCAAAAATTGAGGCGGCCCGTTATTTCGATTTCTTTTCATAATTTGTCCCTATGGATTTATAAAATTGCATTCGCGTCCATTCGGGGTCGTCCGGGAGTGAATCGGAGCTGAAATGAATGGAACTCGGTTCCCGAATAATCCTCGTAGGGGGTAGTACACGAGGTCTGGAGCAAAAATTGAGGCAACCCATTTTTTTTGAGTTCTTTACATAATTTGTCCCTATGGATTTATGAAATTGCATTCGCGTCCATTCGGGGTCGTCCGGGAGTGAATCGGAGCTGAAACGAATGGAACTCGGTTTCCGAATAATCCTCATAGGGGGTAGTACACGAGGTCTAGACCGAAAATTGAGGCGACCCGTTTTTTCGATTTCTTTTCATAATTTGTCCCTATGGATTTATAAAATTGCATTCGCGTCCATTCGGGGTCGTCCGGGAGTGAATCGGAGCTGAAATGAATGGAACTCGGTTTCCGAATAATCCTCGTAGGGGGTAGTACACGAGGTCTGGAGCAAAAATTGAGGCGGCCCAGTTTTTTTCGATTTCTTTTCATAATTTGTCCCTATGGATTTATAAAATTGCCAATGGCGTCCATTCGGGGTCGTCCGGGAGTGAATCGGAGCTGAAATGAATGGAACTCGGTTTCCGAATAATCCTCGTAGGGGGTAGTACACGAGGTCTGGAGCAAAAATTGAGGCGGCCCATTTTTTCGATTTCTTTTCATAATTTGTCCCTATGGATTTATAAAATTGCATTCGCGTCCATTCGGGGTCGTCCGGGAGTGAATCGGAGCTGAAATGAATGGAACTCGGTTTCCGAATAATCCTCGTAGGGGGTAGTACACGAGGTCTGGAGCAAAAATTGAGGCGGCCCGTTTTTTCGATTTCTTTTCATAATTTGTCCCTATGGATTTATAAATTCCATTCGCGTCCATTCGGGGTCGTCCGGGAGTGAATCGGAGCTGAAATGAATGGAACTCGGTTTCCGAATAATCCTCGTAGGGGGTAGTACACGAGGTCTGGAGCAAAAATTGAGGCGGCCCGTTATTTTCGATTTCTTTTCATAATTTGTCCCTATGGATTTATAAAATTGCATTCGCGTCCATTCGGGGTCGTCCGGGAGTGAATCGGAGCTGAAATGAATGGAACTCGGTTCCGAATAATCCTCGTAGGGGGTAGTACACGAGGTCTGGAGCAAAAATTGAGGCGACCCATTTTTTTCGAGTTCTTTTACATAATTTGTCCCTATGGATTTATGAAATTGCATTCGCGTCCATTCGGGGTCGTCCGGGAGTGAATCGGAGCTGAAACGAATGGAACTCGGTTTCCGAATAATCCTCATAGGGGGTAGTACACGAGGTCTAGACCGAAAATTGAGGCGACCCGTTTTTTCGATTTCTTTTCATAATTTGTCCCTATGGATTTATAAAATTGCATTCGCGTCCATTCGGGGTCGTCCGGGAGTGAATCGGAGCTGAAATGAATGGAACTCGGTTTCCGAATAATCCTCGTAGGGGGTAGTACACGAGGTCTGGAGCAAAAATTGAGGCGGCCCGTTTTTTCGATTTCTTTTCATAATTTGTCCCTATGGATTTATAAAATTGCCAATTCGCGTCCATTCGGGGTCGTCCGGGAGTGAATCGGAGCTGAAATGAATGGAACTCGGTTTCCGAATAATCCTCGTAGGGGGTAGTACACGAGGTCTGGAGCAAAAATTGAGGCGGCCCGTTTTTTCGATTTCTTTTCATAATTTGTCCCTATGGATTTATAAAATTGCAATTCGCGTCCATTCGGGGTCGTCCGGGAGTGAATCGGAGCTGAAATGAATGGAACTCGGTTTCCGAATAATCCTCGTAGGGGGTAGTACACGAGGTCTGGAGCAAAAATTGAGGCGGCCCGTTTTTTCGATTTCTTTTCATAATTTGTCCCTATGGATTTATAAAATTCCAATGGCGTCCATTCGGGGTCGTCCGGGAGTGAATCGGAGCAGAAATGAATGGAACTCGGTTTCAGAATAATCCTCGTAGGGGGTAGTACACGAGGTCTGGAGCAAAAATTGAGGCGGCCCGTTATTTCGATTTCTTTTCATAATTTGTCCCTATGGATTTATAAAATTGCATTCGCGTCCATTCGGGGTCGTCCGGGAGTGAATCGGAGCTGAAATGAATGGAACTCGGTTCCCGAATAATCCTCGTAGGGGGTAGTACACGAGGTCTGGAGCAAAAATTGAGGCAACCCATTTTTTTGAGTTCTTTACATAATTTGTCCCTATGGATTTATGAAATTGCATTCGCGTCCATTCGGGGTCGTCCGGGAGTGAATCGGAGCTGAAACGAATGGAACTCGGTTTCCGAATAATCCTCATAGGGGGTAGTACACGAGGTCTAGACCGAAAATTGAGGCGACCCGTTTTTTCGATTTCTTTTCATAATTTGTCCCTATGGATTTATAAAATTGCATTCGCGTCCATTCGGGGTCGTCCGGGAGTGAATCGGAGCTGAAATGAATGGAACTCGGTTTCCGAATAATCCTCGTAGGGGGTAGTACACGAGGTCTGGAGCAAAATTGAGGCGGCCCGTTTTTTCGATTTCTTTTCATAATTTGTCCCTATGGATTTATAAAATTCCAATGGCGTCCATTCGGGGTCGTCCGGGAGTGAATCGGAGCAGAAATGAATGGAACTCGGTTTCCGAATAATCCTCGTAGGGGGTAGTACACGAGGTCTGGAGCAAAAATTGAGGCGGCCCGTTATTTCGATTTCTTTTCATAATTTGTCCCTATGGATTTATAAAATTGCATTCGCGTCCATTCGGGGTCGTCCGGGAGTGAATCGGAGCTGAAATGAATGGAACTCGGTTTCCGAATAATCCTCGTAGGGGGTAGTACACGAGGTCTGGAGCAAAAATTGAGGCGACCCGTTTTTTCGATTTCTTTTCATAATTTGTCCCTATGGATTTATGAAATTGCATTCGCGTCCATTCGGGGTCGTCCGGGAGTGAATCGGAGCTGAAATGAATGGAACTCGGTTTCCGAATAATCCTCGTAGGGGGTAGTACACGAGGTCTGGAGCAAAATTGAGGCGGACCCGTTTTTTCGATTTCTTTTCATAATTTGTCCCTATGGATTTATAAAATTGCATTCGCGTCCATTCGGGGTCGTCCGGGAGTGAATCGGAGCTGAAATGAATGGAACTCGGTTTCCGAATAATCCTCGTAGGGGGTAGTACACGAGGTCTGGAGCAAAAATTGAGGGCCCCATTTTTTTCGATTTCTTTTCATAATTTGTCCCTATGGATTTATAAATTGCATTCGCGTCCATTCGGGGTCGTCCGGGAGTGAATCGGAGCTGAAACGAATGGAACTCGGTTTCCGAATAATCCTCGTAGGGGGTAGTACACGAGGTCTGGAGCAAAAATTGAGGCGGACCCGTTTTTTCGATTTCTTTTCATAATTTGTCCCTATGGATTTATAAATTGCATTCGCGTCCATTCGGGGTCGTCCGGGAGTGAATCGGAGCTGAAATGAATGGAACTCGGTTTCCGAATAATCCTCGTAGGGGGTAGTACACGAGGTCTGGAGCAAAAATTGAGGCGGCCCGTTTTTTCGATTTCTTTTCATAATTTGTCCCTATGGATTTATAAAATTCCATTGGCGTCCATTCGGGGTCGTCCGGGAGTGAATCGGAGCTGAAATGAATGGAACTCGGTTTCCGAATAATCCTCGTAGGGGGTAGTACACGAGGTCTGGAGCAAAAATTGAGGCGGCCCGTTTTTTCGATTTCTTTTCATAATTTGTCCCTATGGATTTATAAAATTGCATTCGCGTCCATTCGGGGTCGTCCGGGAGTGAATCGGAGCTGAAATGAATGGAACTCGGTTTCCGAATAATCCTCGTAGGGGGTAGTACACGAGGTCTGGAGCAAAAATTGAGGCGGCCCCGTTTTTTCGATTTCTTTTCATAATTTGTCCCTATGGATTTATAAAATTCCAATGGCGTCCATTCGGGGTCGTCCGGGAGTGAATCGGAGCAGAAATGAATGGAACTCGGTTTCAGAATAATCCTCGTAGGGGGTAGTACACGAGGTCTGGAGCAAAAATTGAGGCGGCCCGTTATTTCGATTTCTTTTCATAATTTGTCCCTATGGATTTATAAAATTGCATTCGCGTCCATTCGGGGTCGTCCGGGAGTGAATCGGAGCTGAAATGAATGGAACTCGGTTCCCGAATAATCCTCGTAGGGGGTAGTACACGAGGTCTGGAGCAAAAATTGAGGCAACCCATTTTTTTTGAGTTCTTTACATAATTTGTCCCTATGGATTTATGAAATTGCATTCGCGTCCATTCGGGGTCGTCCGGGAGTGAATCGGAGCTGAAACGAATGGAACTCGGTTTCCGAATAATCCTCATAGGGGGTAGTACACGAGGTCTAGACCGAAAATTGAGGTGACCCGTTTTTTCGATTTCTTTTCATAATTTGTCCCTATGGATTTATAAAATTGCATTCGCGTCCATTCGGGGTCGTCCGGGAGTGAATCGGAGCTGAAATGAATGGAACTCGGTTTCCGAATAATCCTCGTAGGGGGTAGTACACGAGGTCTGGAGCAAAAATTGAGGCGGCCCGTTTTTTCGATTTCTTTTCATAATTTGTCCCTATGGATTTATAAAATTCCAATGGCGTCCATTCGGGGTCGTCCGGGAGTGAATCGGAGCATGAAATGAATGGAACTCGGTTTCCGAATAATCCTCGTAGGGGGTAGTACACGAGGTCTGGAGCAAAAATTGAGGCGGCCCGTTATTTCGATTTCTTTTCATAATTTGTCCCTATGGATTTATAAATTGCATTCGCGTCCATTCGGGGTCGTCCGGGAGTGAATCGGAGCTGAAATGAATGGAACTCGGTTTCCGAATAATCCTCGTAGGGGGTAGTACACGAGGTCTGGAGCAAAAATTGAGGCGGCCCAGTTTTTTCGATTTCTTTTCATAATTTGTCCCTATGGATTTATAAAATTCCAATGGCGTCCATTCGGGGTCGTCCGGGAGTGAATCGGAGCAGAAATGAATGGAACTCGGTTTCAGAATAATCCTCGTAGGGGGTAGTACACGAGGTCTGGAGCAAAAATTGAGGCGGCCCGTTATTTCGATTTCTTTTCATAATTTGTCCCTATGGATTTATAAAATTGCATTCGCGTCCATTCGGGGTCGTCCGGGAGTGAATCGGAGCTGAAATGAATGGAACTCGGTTCCGAATAATCCTCGTAGGGGGTAGTACACGAGGTCTGGAGCAAAAATTGAGGCAACCCAGTTTTTTTGAGTTCTTTACATAATTTGTCCCTATGGATTTATGAAATTGCATTCGCGTCCATTCGGGGTCGTCCGGGAGTGAATCGGAGCTGAAACGAATGGAACTCGGTTTCCGAATAATCCTCATAGGGGGTAGTACACGAGGTCTAGACCGAAAATTGAGGCGACCCGTTTTTTCGATTTCTTTTCATAATTTGTCCCTATGGATTTATAAAATTGCATTCGCGTCCATTCGGGGTCGTCCGGGAGTGAATCGGAGCTGAAATGAATGGAACTCGGTTTCCGAATAATCCTCGTAGGGGGTAGTACACGAGGTCTGGAGCAAAAATTGAGGCGGCCCGTTTTTTCGATTTCTTTTCATAATTTGTCCCTATGGATTTATAAAATTCCAATGGCGTCCATTCGGGGTCGTCCGGGAGTGAATCGGAGCAGAAATGAATGGAACTCGGTTTCAGAATAATCCTCGTAGGGGGTAGTACACGAGGTCTGGAGCAAAAATTGAGGCGGCCCGTTATTTCGATTTCTTTTCATAATTTGTCCCTATGGATTTATAAAATTGCATTCGCGTCCATTCGGGGTCGTCCGGGAGTGAATCGGAGCTGAAATGAATGGAACTCGGTTTCCGAATAATCCTCGTAGGGGGTAGTACACGAGGTCTGGAGCAAAAATTGAGGCGGCCCATTTTTTCGATTTCTTTTCATAATTTGTCCCTATGGATTTATAAAATTCCAATGGCGTCCATTCGGGGTCGTCCGGGAGTGAATCGGAGCAGAAATGAATGGAACTCGGTTTCAGAATAATCCTCGTAGGGGGTAGTACACGAGGTCTGGAGCAAAAATTGAGGCGGCCCGTTATTTCGATTTCTTTTCATAATTTGTCCCTATGGATTTATAAAATTGCATTCGCGTCCATTCGGGGTCGTCCGGGAGTGAATCGGAGCTGAAATGAATGGAACTCGGTTCCGAATAATCCTCGTAGGGGGTAGTACACGAGGTCTGGAGCAAAAATTGAGGCGACCCAGTTTTTTCGATTTCTTTTCATAATTTGTCCCTATGGATTTATGAAATTGCATTCGCGTCCATTCGGGGTCGTCCGGGAGTGAATCGGAGCTGAAACGAATGGAACTCGGTTTCCGAATAATCCTCATAGGGGGTAGTACACGAGGTCTAGACCGAAAATTGAGGCGACCCGTTTTTTCGATTTCTTTTCATAATTTGTCCCTATGGATTTATAAAATTGCATTCGCGTCCATTCGGGGTCGTCCGGGAGTGAATCGGAGCTGAAATGAATGGAACTCGGTTTCCGAATAATCCTCGTAGGGGGTAGTACACGAGGTCTGGAGCAAAAATTGAGGCGGCCCATTTTTTTGATTTCTTTTCATAATTTGTCCCTATGGATTTATAAAATTGCAATTCGCGTCCATTCGGGGTCGTCCGGGAGTGAATCGGAGCTGAAATGAATGGAACTCGGTTTCCGAATAATCCTCGTAGGGGGTAGTACACGAGGTCTGGAGCAAAAATTGAGGCGGCCCATTTTTTCGATTTCTTTTCATAATTTGTCCCTATGGATTTATAAAATTGCAATGGCGTCCATTCGGGGTCGTCCGGGAGTGAATCGGAGCTGAAATGAATGGAACTCGGTTTCCGAATAATCCTCGTAGGGGGTAGTACACGAGGTCTGGAGCAAAAATTGAGGCGGCCCGTTTTTTCGATTTCTTTTCATAATTTGTCCCTATGGATTTATAAAATTGCATTCGCGTCCATTCGGGGTCGTCCGGGAGTGAATCGGAGCTGAAATGAATGGAACTCGGTTTCCGAATAATCCTCGTAGGGGGTAGTACACGAGGTCTGGAGCAAAAATTGAGGCGGCCCGTTTTTTCGATTTCTTTTCATAATTTGTCCCTATGGATTTATAAAATTGCATTCGCGTCCATTCGGGGTCGTCCGGGAGTGAATCGGAGCTGAAATGAATGGAACTCGGTTTCCGAATAATCCTCGTAGGGGGTAGTACACGAGGTCTGGAGCAAAAATTGAGGCGGCCCATTTTTTCGATTTCTTTTCATAATTTGTCCCTATGGATTTATAAAATTCCAATGGCGTCCATTCGGGGTCGTCCGGGAGTGAATCGGAGCTGAAACTGAATGGAACTCGGTTTCCGAATAATCCTCGTAGGGGGTAGTACACGAGGTCTGGAGCAAAAATTGAGGCGGCCCGTTTTTTCGATTTCTTTTCATAATTTGTCCCTATGGATTTATAAAATTGCAATTCGCGTCCATTCGGGGTCGTCCGGGAGTGAATCGGAGCTGAAATGAATGGAACTCGGTTTCCGAATAATCCTCGTAGGGGGTAGTACACGAGGTCTGGAGCAAAAATTGAGGCGGCCCGTTTTTTTCGATTTCTTTTCATAATTTGTCCCTATGGATTTATAAAATTCCAATGGCGTCCATTCGGGGTCGTCCGGGAGTGAATCGGAGCAGAAATGAATGGAACTCGGTTTCAGAATAATCCTCGTAGGGGGTAGTACACGAGGTCTGGAGCAAAAATTGAGGCGGCCCGTTATTTTCGATTTCTTTTCATAATTTGTCCCTATGGATTTATAAAATTGCATTCGCGTCCATTCGGGGTCGTCCGGGAGTGAATCGGAGCTGAAATGAATGGAACTCGGTTTCCGAATAATCCTCGTAGGGGGTAGTACACGAGGTCTGGAGCAAAAATTGAGGCGAACCCGTTTTTTTCGATTTCTTTCATAATTTGTCCCTATGGATTTATAAAATTGCATTCGCGTCCATTCGGGGTCGTCCGGGAGTGAATCGGAGCTGAAACTGAATGGAACTCGGTTTCCGAATAATCCTCGTAGGGGGTAGTACACGAGGTCTGGAGCAAAATTGAGGCGACCCATTTTTTTCGATTTCTTTTCATAATTTGTCCCTATGGATTTATAAAATTGCATTCGCGTCCATTCGGGGTCGTCCGGGAGTGAATCGGAGCTGAAATGAATGGAACTCGGTTTCCGAATAATCCTCGTAGGGGGTAGTACACGAGGTCTGGAGCAAAAATTGAGGCGGCCCAGTTTTTTCGATTTCTTTTCATAATTTGTCCCTATGGATTTATAAAATTCCAATGGCGTCCATTCGGGGTCGTCCGGGAGTGAATCGGAGCTGAAACTGAATGGAACTCGGTTTCCGAATAATCCTCGTAGGGGGTAGTACACGAGGTCTGGAGCAAAAATTGAGGCGGCCCGTTTTTTCGATTTCTTTTCATAATTTGTCCCTATGGATTTATAAAATTGCAATTCGCGTCCATTCGGGGTCGTCCGGGAGTGAATCGGAGCTGAAATGAATGGAACTCGGTTTCCGAATAATCCTCGTAGGGGGTAGTACACGAGGTCTGGAGCAAAAATTGAGGCGGCCCGTTTTTTCGATTTCTTTTCATAATTTGTCCCTATGGATTTATAAAATTGCATTCGCGTCCATTCGGGGTCGTCCGGGAGTGAATCGGAGCTGAAATGAATGGAACTCGGTTTCCGAATAATCCTCGTAGGGGGTAGTACACGAGGTCTGGAGCAAAAATTGAGGCGGCCCGTTTTTTCGATTTCTTTTCATAATTTGTCCCTATGGATTTATAAAATTGCAATTCGCGTCCATTCGGGGTCGTCCGGGAGTGAATCGGAGCTGAAACTGAATGGAACTCGGTTTCCGAATAATCCTCGTAGGGGGTAGTACACGAGGTCTGGAGCAAAATTGAGGCGGCCCGTTTTTTCGATTTCTTTTCATAATTTGTCCCTATGGATTTATAAAATTGCATTCGCGTCCATTCGGGGTCGTCCGGGAGTGAATCGGAGCTGAAATGAATGGAACTCGGTTTCCGAATAATCCTCGTAGGGGGTAGTACACGAGGTCTGGAGCAAAAATTGAGGCGGCCCAGTTTTTTCGATTTCTTTTCATAATTTGTCCCTATGGATTTATAAAATTGCCATTCGCGTCCATTCGGGGTCGTCCGGGAGTGAATCGGAGCTGAAATGAATGGAACTCGGTTTCCGAATAATCCTCGTAGGGGGTAGTACACGAGGTCTGGAGCAAAAATTGAGGCGGCCCGTTTTTTCGATTTCTTTTCATAATTTGTCCCTATGGATTTATAAAATTCCAATTGGCGTCCATTCGGGGTCGTCCGGGAGTGAATCGGAGCTGAAATGAATGGAACTCGGTTTCCGAATAATCCTCGTAGGGGGTAGTACACGAGGTCTGGAGCAAAAATTGAGGCGGCCCGTTTTTTCGATTTCTTTTCATAATTTGTCCCTATGGATTTATAAAATTGCATTCGCGTCCATTCGGGGTCGTCCGGGAGTGAATCGGAGCTGAAATGAATGGAACTCGGTTTCCGAATAATCCTCGTAGGGGGTAGTACACGAGGTCTGGAGCAAAAATTGAGGCGGCCCGTTTTTTCGATTTCTTTTCATAATTTGTCCCTATGGATTTATAAAATTGCATTCGCGTCCATTCGGGGTCGTCCGGGAGTGAATCGGAGCTGAAATGAATGGAACTCGGTTTCCGAATAATCCTCGTAGGGGGTAGTACACGAGGTCTGGAGCAAAAATTGAGGCGGCCCGTTTTTTCGATTTCTTTTCATAATTTGTCCCTATGGATTTATAAAATTCCAATGGCGTCCATTCGGGGTCGTCCGGGAGTGAATCGGAGCTGAAATGAATGGAACTCGGTTTCCGAATAATCCTCGTAGGGGGTAGTACACGAGGTCTGGAGCAAAAATTGAGGCGGCCCGTTTTTTCGATTTCTTTTCATAATTTGTCCCTATGGATTTATAAATTGCATTCGCGTCCATTCGGGGTCGTCCGGGAGTGAATCGGAGCTGAAATGAATGGAACTCGGTTTCCGAATAATCCTCGTAGGGGGTAGTACACGAGGTCTGGAGCAAAAATTGAGGCGGCCCATTTTTTCGATTTCTTTTCATAATTTGTCCCTATGGATTTATAAAATTGCAATCGCGTCCATTCGGGGTCGTCCGGGAGTGAATCGGAGCTGAAATGAATGGAACTCGGTTTCCGAATAATCCTCGTAGGGGGTAGTACACGAGGTCTGGAGCAAAAATTGAGGCGGCCCGTTTTTTTCGATTTCTTTCATAATTTGTCCCTATGGATTTATAAAATTCCAATTCGCGTCCATTCGGGGTCGTCCGGGAGTGAATCGGAGCTGAAATGAATGGAACTCGGTTTCCGAATAATCCTCGTAGGGGGTAGTACACGAGGTCTGGAGCAAAAATTGAGGCGGCCCGTTTTTTCGATTTCTTTTCATAATTTGTCCCTATGGATTTATAAAATTGCAATTCGCGTCCATTCGGGGTCGTCCGGGAGTGAATCGGAGCTGAAATGAATGGAACTCGGTTTCCGAATAATCCTCGTAGGGGGTAGTACACGAGGTCTGGAGCAAAAATTGAGGCGGCCCGTTTTTTCGATTTCTTTTCATAATTTGTCCCTATGGATTTATAAAATTGCATTCGCGTCCATTCGGGGTCGTCCGGGAGTGAATCGGAGCTGAAATGAATGGAACTCGGTTTCCGAATAATCCTCGTAGGGGGTAGTACACGAGGTCTGGAGCAAAAATTGAGGCGGCCCGTTTTTTCGATTTCTTTTCATAATTTGTCCCTATGGATTTATAAAATTCCAATGGCGTCCATTCGGGGTCGTCCGGGAGTGAATCGGAGCATGAAATGAATGGAACTCGGTTTCCGAATAATCCTCGTAGGGGGTAGTACACGAGGTCTGGAGCAAAAATTGAGGCGGCCCGTTTTTTCGATTTCTTTTCATAATTTGTCCCTATGGATTTATAAAATTGCATTCGCGTCCATTCGGGGTCGTCCGGGAGTGAATCGGAGCTGAAATGAATGGAACTCGGTTTCCGAATAATCCTCAGTAGGGGGTAGTACACGAGGTCTGGAGCAAAATTGAGGCGACCCGTTTTTTCGATTTCTTTTCATAATTTGTCCCTATGGATTTATAAAATTGCATTCGCGTCCATTCGGGGTCGTCCGGGAGTGAATCGGAGCTGAAACTGAATGGAACTCGGTTTCCGAATAATCCTCGTAGGGGGTAGTACACGAGGTCTGGAGCAAAAATTGAGGCGGCCCATTTTTTCGATTTCTTTTCATAATTTGTCCCTATGGATTTATAAAATTGCCATGGCGTCCATTCGGGGTCGTCCGGGAGTGAATCGGAGCTGAAATGAATGGAACTCGGTTTCCGAATAATCCTCGTAGGGGGTAGTACACGAGGTCTGGAGCAAAATTGAGGCGGCCCATTTTTTCGATTTCTTTTCATAATTTGTCCCTATGGATTTATAAAATTCCAATGGCGTCCATTCGGGGGTCGTCCGGGAGTGAATCGGAGCATGAAAAGAATGGAACTCGGTTTCCGACTAATCCTCGTAGGGGGTAGTACACGAGGTCTGGAGGCA
>NW_027419547.1:0-5628 GCF_009905375.1 Apium graveolens | reverse complement strand
AAGTTTTGGGTGCTAACATCAAAAAGCTTAAGGAGACCAAGGAACATAGTTGAAAAAATGAAAATGGCCATTATCTTTAGAGAGGGAAGAGTATCTGTGTGATGCAAGGACATCCCAAATTTCCAAAGGCCAAGAGGGAAGAAACCAAAAGGTTGAAGAAAGAAGCTGAAAAACTCAGGCTGACAAAAGAGCACAAGCAAAGCTTGACAACAGCTAAAGTCAAGTCAAGTTGAAGGAGAGAAAGGAATGAAGTCAGGGGTGAAGACAATTGCAAACCTAGATGAGGTTTTGGGATTATTTTGGAGAGTATGGAGGAAAGAGAGGAATGGCAGAAGGGAAACAGAAGAAAGGCCAAGGCATAGAAGGATGAAGATACCTGAAGAAACTAAATCAATATCTAAACCACTACCTTCCATACCTGAACCTTGTGTTGTTGATCCCACTATAAACATCCATGGTGAACTAATCATCCCAAAAGAGGAACCTATTGATTGGGACACCATCAATTGCCTACCTTTTTAACCACTCTTCCACTACCAAAAAAACAGAAAAGAAAATCCAATCTACACCTCCCCTAACCTCTAAGAAATTCACTCAAAAACAAAACCTAAGCCTATGCCACCCATTTCTAAGATGATTATGTTCACATCTGTGACATAAAAAATTTCAGACATTGAACTCTATCTGGATGAGCTGGAGGATGTAAGGGGAATAGCTGCCTACAGACAGCTACCAGAGATTGGTGTTTCTAATACAAAGGAGCTGGGAAGAACATGGCCTCTCTACAGGATTTGAATGAAGGCTACTCTACCTTGATCAGAGTCTTTTCATCCATACAAAAGGATTCTGGCTTTACCAGGACTGCCAAGACTGAAATTCTCAACAAGATTGCCAATATAAGGAAAACTTGGAGGGAGCCCAATGCTTTGCCCAGAACTTTACTCATTCAAGAAAGGGGAATTACAATCCACAAATCACCTCATTGGTTGATGTAATTTAGAGATGATAAAGGAGTCAGAAGATTTTCAGACTTGAAGACCAACTCAAGATTGCCAGCAATGAAACTCTCAAGAAAATGCAATCTAAGTTGGATATCAGTGATGAAGAGAAGCTGAATTCTACAGACACTCCAACTCCAAATTGAGGAAAATGACAAAGGGCTAGAAAGAAAACAAGGGAACAAAGAAGAAAAAGATGATTTGCTCAGACTAGAGGAGCACCCTTGGAAATTCTGTAAATCTTCAATTACCTCCTAGTACATACACTTTTGCAGCACTTTTAAATTTTTACTTAGTTTCAATTCATTATCTGTTAAGTGTTTTGTTATCATCAAGTTAACCCTGAATTTATGTCTACAATTCTTATAGACATAAATAGGGGGAGATTGTTAGGAATATATGTGCATTAGTTTGATGATATGTTTAACAAACACTTAAGTGAAGTTTAGTGTTTGTAGCCTCAACGGATAAGACCACTTTGGATATCCGTTGATGGTGCAGCTTTACTTAGAAATAAGTCTAGTGTTGTAGCACATTTCAGTCTCTGTATTCAAGATATAATTCTTAGAATTGAGAGAAAATATAAGTCATGTTGACTACTAGAATATGCAAATAGGAAGGCCAATTGTAATATTTCATGCCTTGTAATTTTGTATAAATGAAGTGGTATCAACGGATATTTTAAAGACCTTCAACGGATGAGAAACAAAGCTTCAACGGATGTCTCTAAAGCTTCAACGGATAGCTTCAACTGCTAACACATCACGGATAAAGCCATCAACGGATGAAGGCTTCAACGGATGTTCTGTTAAATAGCAGTTGATAAGTGGTAGTTGTAACAGCAGACAGAGGCACATGGGTTGTCAGAGATAACTGAAATGTGGAAGCCTAATTTCAGGAACATCAGAAAAAGCGCCGTTCTACTCTAGTACAAAGAGGCAATAGTCAACAAAGTACTTGAGTGATATGGAGAAGAAACAAGTGGAGAACTATTTATTATTATATTTTTATCTTGTCTTCACTTGTACACTTGGTGATATATAAACCAAGTAGCAGCTAGTAATTGAGATGAGAATTTTTCCAGTGCTGTTTAGAAAAATCCTTGAGAGAAAAATTATCTAGTTTGTACTAGGATGCAGCTGTGATCAACATCTTGAATCACAGATTTTCTGAAATACCATCTCTGGTGGAACAACAATCCACCAGAAATTTTTAAGGTCTGTTGTGTTCTTTACATTAGTGCTTGAATATATCTGTCTGTATTAGCTTAAAGCAATTCACCCACTTGTTTATCTTGAACACAAAGCCTTTAAAACTGCTCAAAACTTGAAAAAGTTTTGAGATTTACATTCAACCCCCCTTCTGTAAATCTCATTATTAGTCCACTAGGAATAACACTGGAGTTTATGCCTTTGTACAAAGCTGTTTTGAAAAATAACAGGTTCCCATCCGAGCGACTCGGTGGAGATGCCCTTGTGAAGATGTATGACTTTGTGGTTGCTCTTGGTGCCCAGTGGACCCGGAATACCTTTTTAGATAATCAAAAACTGTTTAATGTTGGCTGTAAGTGTTTTACATTAGTAGTTTGTCCCTTGTACTTTTCTTCATGTATATCTTTGCCTTGTTCCTTTTTATAAACTGTTGTTCCTTGTGCAGCCTTCCCCTCTAATCCTTTCCATTCGCTATGTCCAACAATTCAAAAATTTGGCCGGAAGGTTCAAGAAGATTGGTGGCGCCATTCAATGGGACCTCGGGGAAGAAAGCAGCTGGTGGAGGTAGTGGTTTCGTCAGACCTGGGATGCTGGGTTCCTTCGGGGAAATAGTGTGAAGCAAATGCTCCGATGGTTACTACACCTGCTGTCCCCGAGCCTGAGGAGGTTTGAGGTAGTTGAGCTGGAAGAGGGTGGAGGTTGGATCGTTGAATCCTCATAAGAGGAAGGTTTTGCGGCAGAGGTTTGCTGGTAGTTCTGGAACTACCCCAGCATAGGAGGGTTTCTGGATCGGGTCCTTCTGAGGAGGAGAGCCAGAAGTTGTGGAGGAGGATGCGCTGAAGAACCTCTTAGCCGGATGACTTTGGATGATCGCCGAATGAAATGTTTGACAATTATTGCCACTCCCTGCTGACTTCGACTGCTATGCCACGGAGGATCTGAATACCTTCCTTGATCACCTTGTCCGAGATGCTTCGGAGGTAAGGCTGTTCCCTTGTCATTTTCTCTCCTGCCCTTGTGTTAGTACTTAGTCGTTTATTTTCAGGCCAATGCTCGATCAGCGGCTGCTCCACCATTCTTCACAACTTCCGCATAAGGGAGACCAAGAACAAAGCTGCGATGAAGGAGTTAACTAAGGAGAAGGAAAGCTTCACCAAGTTCCGGGAGGTGAAGGAAAAGGAGTCTCGAGAACATAAGAAGGTTGTTGCTGAGGCGGTAAAGTCTCGAGAGGCTGCGGAGCAGCTGGTTGGATCCCTCCGGGCGGAGGTGGAGAACTTGAAAAAAGAGCTTGCTGCTAGGCCCCGGGCAGAGGAGGTGTTGGAGTCCTTCCGGGGTACCCCCGCTTACTATGAGGAGCTCAACAACAAAATCTTTGAGAAGGTCAACATCTGCTGGGACATTGCTTCTGCTTATCTGGCTAAGAATCCGGGTGGTGATATGGAAGGATTCATAGAGCTGTACCTCACCGAAGAGCTTCGTTGTGAAGAAGCGAAAGCTGCTGAGGCGTGTACTTCCGGGGCACAGCCGCCTCCGCCTCCCGAAGAGGGCCGCGAGAAAAGTCCTCCTCCTCCCGAGAAGTGAAGAATGAAGACCCGGACCTTGTGCCTTGTAATTTGTTTTTCGTAACTTGCTGTTATTTCAGACTTAGAGCCCTTGTGGCTTTTAGACTTTGTTATTTGGTTTTCGTATGACTTTGATTTGGATTTGTCTTGGGGCTTGGTTTGCCTCGGGAATGCATGTAAATATATTTCCCTTTCGTATTTGGTTTTGCTTTCTTACATCGAAATTTCTCTAAGTACACGTGGTTCGTGTTGCGGTCCCCGGGATAGGGGTCAAAATTCTAATTGAATAAAATTTTAATGGAATAAAATTTTCCAAGTACACATGGGTTGTGTAATGGTCCCTGAGGAGGGGGTTTAAAATTTTAATGGAATAAAATTTTCTAAGTACACATGGGTTGTGTAATGGTCCCCGGGCAGGGGTTTTAAAATTTTAATGGAATAAAATTTTCCAAGTACACATGGGTTGTGTAATGGTCCCCGGGGAGGGGTTTTAAAATTTTAATGGAATAAAATTTTCCAAGTACACATGGGTTGTGTAATGGTCCCCGGGGAGGGCTTTTAAAATTTTAATGGAATAAAATTTTCCAAGTACACATGGGTTATGTAATGGTCCCCGGGGAGGGGGTTTAAAATTTTAATGGAATAAAATTTTCCAAGTACACATGGGTTGTGTAATGGTCCCCGGGGAGGAGTTTTAAAATTTTAATGAAATAAAATTTTCCAAGTACACATGGGTTGTGTAATGGTCCCCGGGGAGGGGTTTTAAAATTTTAATGGAATAAAATTTTTCCAAGTACACATGGGTTGTGTAATGGTCCCCGGGGAGGGGTTTTAAAATTTTAATGGAATAAAATTTTCCAAGTACACATGGGTTGTGTAATGGTCCCCGGGGAGGGCTTTTAAAATTTTAATGGAATAAAATTTTTCAAGTACACATGGGTTATGTAATGGTCCCCGGGGAGGGGGTTTAAAATTTTAATGGAATAAAATTTTCCACGTACACATGGGTTGTGTAATGGTCCCCGGGGAGGGGTTTTAAAATTTTAATGGAATAAAATTTTCCAAGTACACATGGATTGTGTAATGGTCCCCGGGGAGGGCTTTTAAAATTTTAATGGAATAAAATTTTCCAAGTACACATGGGTTGTGTAATGGTCCCCGGGGAGGGCTTTTAAAATTTTAATGGAATAAAATTTTCCAAGTACACATGGGTTGTGTAATGGTCCTCGGGGAGGTGGTTTAAAATTTTAATGGAATAAAATTTTCCAAGTACACATGGGTTGTGTAATGGTCCCGGGGGAGGGGTTTTAAAATTTTAACTGAATAAAATTTTCTAAGTAATATAGCGGCAGTGATCGAATGATAATAGAATAATCTTGAGCTATGGGGTGCTCAATGTCGAGTTTTCATTTAAATCATAATAAAGCAAAAATACATTCCGGGGAAAATGTTGAAAATTACATCAAGCTGCTATAGCCTAAAAGTAGAGGAGATCCGGGAATGCGCGCCCTACCTTTACTGGTAGAATTTCCTTAGGCGGGCTCCGTGCCAAGTGTTTGGGACTTCGGTTCCTCCGAGGTAGCTTAGCTTGTAAGTTCCTGGTCGGAGCACTTCTTTAACCCTATAGGGGCCTTCCCAGTTGGGTTGGAGTTTTCCTTGATTTGTTGGGTCCGAGGCCTCGGTGTGCCGGAGTACCAAGTCTCCCGCTTCGTACTCCCTGATTTTTGCCTTCTTCCCAAAGTAGAGTTTTGTCTTTTCTTTGTAGCCTTCCATCCTTTTTACCCTTGTCTCTTACCTCATCTAGGAGCTCCAGGTTGGTCTTAAGTCCCTCAATGTTTGAGATCTCGTCAAAGTTAA
>NW_027419546.1:0-35441 GCF_009905375.1 Apium graveolens | reverse complement strand
GCTAAGCACCTGAAAATTTGTGAGTAATCAGCGAAGAGCCCAGCAAGAAAACAGTTTACACTAGTCGATCAAGTATCATAATTTTATAACACAAAATCATTTTCCAAAATAACATCCATAATTACATAATATAAAATTCCCACACCTTGTTAAAGCCACAAATACCTGGTGACACAGTATCAAAAGGTTCATAATTTTTCTCTCAATAATGCGTCACTCCATCTATCCTCCCTAGTAAGGTATCAAAGGGAACTTGTAAAACAGGTACTTCATCCATAAATTTTAAAACAAAAGTAGTGCAAAATATTTAAAAGATTTTAAAATAAATAAAGTGTGAAGAGTTAACTTACCTTAATAGCAATATCTCTCAAGTTATGTTTCCAAAATGAACCTACACATACACATACACTTAATATAATAATCAGAATGTTAACATGTACATGCCACTAAGCTAACCACACTTTAACTTTATAAATCTTAACCCATAATAACAATTAAATGTCACTACAAGTAACAAAATAAATTCATATTGACATATAAATACCACCATTCTCATATAATAGTTCAAAATAGTGTAGCGCCAAATAAAAAAATCTCAACACTTAAATACATTATCTATGATAATAATAAATCAAGTATATGTAAACTATTTAAATTCAGAATAAAATAGATGTACATTTAATATTTACTATCTATATAATCCTTAAAATAAAATAACAAAGATAAATAAAATAGGTAACATATGCTTATGATTATGCAAGTGGACAAAATATAAATATTGGTGTATAAAATTTTCATAACCTTAAGTGTGAAAATATCATTATAAAAAATAAGCATAATCAATTTAATAAATGAGCATATATTTAATTGGTGCACTAATCTAAATGCATATCTAAATTAAACATATATTTAACATATAACATATGAATTATTATGCATGCACAAAACAGGTAATTATAAACATAAATTCATGCATTAAGTATTTACAAAAAAAATGGTGATTATTAACTAAAACATTTAATAATCAACTTCAAACTAAATGATTAAATTAAGTAAACTATAGTGTTATACACATAACCATGGAACTAAATAATAAAATAAACTAATATAATTGAATTTGAATAGTCATACATAAGTTCACAAAAATGTAATTTAATTATATATATATATAGAAGTATGCAATAAACATGTAAAATACATAAGTAAAAATATAGGAAATAGAACGTACCTGAAAAGAAGATGTTATACAGAGATAAAATGATATGCTAATAGCCTATTTATACACAAGTTGGTTCAACTAATACTTGGGTTAGAGGGTACCTGATCACAAATTTAAACAAACATTATCTCTTTGTTAACATGTAGTGTTTTTGATTGAGTTTTTCGAATACACATAACACGTACTAATAAATATACACAACATAACTACACCTATTATTAAATTCTAGTGATAAAAATATATATTAAATTCAAATTATGCACATATAAATTAAAACAATTTTTTTAACCTTACTTAAATATTTTAGATAACTAGAAATGTTTTTTTAATATAAAAATACGCGTCTTTAGATTTAATAAAAAATCTATATAATAAAATACTATTTTTCTTAAATAACCAAATAATTAAAAATGAGAAAAATGTATTATATATATATAATTACAAAAATCATGATTATTACATTCTACCCTCAAAAAATTTGGTCGCCAAATTTAAACATACCAAAAACATTTAATGATATAAAAAATATTTTTGCATCGAGAAAGTCAGAAAATATTTAACCTAAAAAAAAAAAGATAGTTTCTTTAGGAAAAACAAATAACTAAACTCATAACTAAAAGGGTAGGAAGCTAACCTAGGCTCTAAATACCAACTGTAATACCCAACTTTTCAGAAAATAGTTATACTTAAATATCAGCTAAAACTCCAAATTAAATCCATAATAAGAATAAGTTTCTATTTTTTCATAAAATTCTAAAATCCCAGACATAAATAAAATCTTCTAACCTGAAAATAAAGCAAATCTTAGTAGAAGCAGCTCCAAAGATAATCACTAAAATATTGTTCCAAATCATCCAGTTTTAAGATGTAGCAAAAGCTAAGCACCTGAAAATTTGTGACTAATGAGCCAAAAGCCCACAAAGAAAAGTGGATCAAGTATCATAATTTTATAAAAAAAAATCATTTCCAAAATCCAAATGACATAAGATATAAAATTCTAGAGCTCGTTAAGGCCACAAGTACTGGTGACACAGTATCCGCAACTATATGCAATTACTAACTGGTTCATAAGTCAGAGCTTACTGGGAATTCTTATTTGTAAAACGGGTACTTCATCCATAAATTTTAAAACAAAAGCAGTGCAAAAATATTTAAAAGATTTTAAAATAAATAAAGTGTGAAGAGTTAACTTACCTTAATAGCAATATCTCTCAAATTATGTTGCCAAAATGAACCTACACATACACACATACACTTAATTTAATTAACATCCATATGACATAAGATATAAAATTCCACAGCTGGTTAAGGCACAAATACCTGGTGACACAATATCAAAAGTTCATAATTTCTGTCAATAATGCGCCACTCCCTAGTAAGGTATCAATAGTTCAGGAACTATAAGCAATTACTAACTGGTTCATAAGTGAGAGCTCAGTGGGAATTCTTATTTGTAAAACAGGGTACTTCATCCATAAATTTTAAAACAAAAGCAGTGCAAAAATATTTAAAATTTTAAAATAAATAAAGTGTGAAGAGTTAACTTACCTTAATAGTAATATCTCCCAAATTATGTGCCAAAATGAACCTACACATACACACATACACTTAATATAATAATCAGAATGTTAACATGTACATGCCTCTAAGCTAACCACACTTTAACTTTATAAAGCTTAACCCATAATAACAGTAACAAAATAAATTCATATTGACATATAAATACCACCATTCTCATATAATAGTTCAAAATAGTGTACCGACAAATAAAAAAAACTCAACACTTAAATACATTATATAATAATAATAAATCAAGTATATGTAAACTATTTAAATTCAAAATAAAATAGATGTACATTTAATATTTACTTTCTATATAATCCTTAAAATAAAATAACAAAGATAAATAAAATAGGTAACATAAGCTTATGATTATGCAAGTGGACAAAATATAAATATTGGTGTATAAAATTTTCATAACATAAAAATATCATTATACAAAATAAGTATAATCAATTTAATAAATGAGCATATATTTAATTGTGCACTAATCTAAATGCATATCTAAATTAAACATATATTTAACATATAACATATGAATTATATGCATGCACAAAACACGTAATTATAAACATAAATTCATGCATTAAATATTTACAAAAAAAATGGTGATTATTAACTAAAACATTTAATAATCAACATCAAACTAAATGATTAAATTAAGTAAACTATAGTGTTATACCATAAACATGGAACTAAATAATAATAAACTAATAACAAGTGAATTAGAATAGTCATACATAAGTTCACAAAAATGTAATTTAATTATATATATATATATATATATATATATATATATATACAAGAAAACAGTTCTACACTAATCGATCAAGTATCATAATTTTATAACATAAAAATCATTTTCCAACATCCATATGAAGATATAAATTCCACACTGGTTAAAGCCACAAATACCTGGTGACACAGTATCAAAAGTTCATAATTTCTCTCAATAATGCGCCACTCCCTAGTAAGGTATCAAAGGGAAGGTACTTCATCCATAAATTTTAAAATAAAAGCAGTGCAAAAATATTTAAAAGATTTTAAAATAAATAAAGTGTGAAGAGTTAACTTACTAGCAATATCTCTAAAATTATGTTGCCAAAATGAACCTACACATACACACATACACTTTATATAATAATCAGAATGTTAACATGTACATGCGACTAAGCTAACCACACTTTAACTTTATAAAGCTTAACCCATAATAACAATTAAATGTCACTACAAGTAACAAAATAAATTCATATTGACATATAAATACCACCATTCTCATATAATAGTTCAAAATAGTGTAGCGACAAATAAAAAAAACTCAACACTTAAATACATTATCTATAATAATAAAATCAAGTATATGTAAACTATTTAAATTCAGAATAAAATAGATGTACATTTAATATTTACTATCTATATAATCCTTAAAATAAAATAACAAAGATAAATAAAATAGGTAACATATGCTTATGATTATGCAAGTGGACAAAATATAAATATGGTGTATAAAATTTTCATAACCTTATGTGTGAAAATATCATTATAAAAAATAAGTATAATCAATTTAATAAATGAGCATATATTTAATTGGTGCACTAATCTAAATGCATATCTAAATTAAACATATATTTAACATATAACATATGAATTATTATGCATGCACAAACACGTAATTATAAATATAAATTCATGCATTAAGTATTTACAAAAAAAATGGTGATTATTAACTAAAACATTTAATAATCAACTTCAAACTAAATGATTAAATTAAGTAAACTATAGTGTTATACACATAACCATGGAACTAAATAATAAAATAAACTAATATAATTGAATTTGAATAGTCATACATAAGTTCAGAAAAATGTAATTTAATTATATATATATATATAGAAGTATGCAATAACATGTAAAAACATAAGTAAAAATATAGGAAATAGAACGTACCTGAGAAGAGAAGATGTTATACAGAGATAAAATGATATGCTAATAGCCTATTTATACACAAGTTGGTTCAACTAATACTCCGATTCAATGTGTTAGTGGGTACGTGATCACAAATTTAAAAACATAACATGTAGTGTTTTTGACTGAGTTTTTCAAATACACATAACACGTACTAATAAATATACACAACATAACTACACCTATTATTAAATTCTAGTGATAAAATAAATATATTAAATTAAAATTATGCACATATAATTAAAACAATTTTTTTAACCTTACTTAAATATTTAGATAACTAGAAATGTTTATTTTTAATATAAAATACGCGTCTTTAGATTTAATAAAAAATCTATATAATAAAATACTGTTTTTCTTATATAACCAAATAATTAAAAATGCGAAAAATGTATATTATATATATATAATTACAAAAATCATGGTTATTACATTCTACCCTCCTTAAAAAAATTTGGTAGCCAAATTTAAACATACCAAAAACATTTAATGATACAAAAAATATTTCTGCATCAAGAAAGTCAGAAAATATTTAACCTAAAAAAAATAAAGATAGTTTCTTTAGGAAACACAAATAACTAAACTCATAACTCTAAAAGGGTAGGAAGCTAACCTAGGCTCTAAATAACAACTGTAATACCCAACTTTTCAGAAAATAGTTTACTTAAATATTCAGCTAAAACTCCAAATTAAATCCATAATAAGAATAAGTTTCTATTTTTTCATAAAATTCTAAAATCCCAGACATAAATAAGATCTTCTAACCTGAAAATAAAGCAAATCTTAGTAGAAGCAGCTCCAATACAAAGATAATCACTAAAATATTGTTCCAAATCATCCAGTTACCTGAAAATTTGTGACTAATGAGCCAAAAGCCCACAAAGAAGAACTAGTGGATCAAATATCATAATTTTATAAAACAAAAATCATTTTCCAAAATCCAAATGACATAAAATATAAAATTTCAGAGCTCGTTAAGGCCACAAGTACCGGTGACACAGTATCCGCAACTATATGCAATTACTAACTGGTTATAAGTCAGACCTTACTGGGAATTCTTATTTGTAAAACGGGGTACTTCATCCATAAATTTTAAAACAAAAGCAGTGCAAAAATATTTAAAATATTTTAAAATAAATAAAGTGTGAAGAGTTAACTTACCTTAATAGCAATATCTCAAATTATTTTGCCAAAATGAACCTACACATACACACATACACTTAATTTAATTAACATCCATATGACAAAAGATATAAAATTCCACAGCTGGTTAAGGCACAAATACCTGGTGACACGGTATCAAAAGTTCATAATTTCTGTCAATAATGCGCCACTCCCTAGTAAGGTATCAATAGTTCAGGAACTATATGCAATTACTAACTGGTTCATAAGTGAGAGCTCACTGGGAATTCTTATTTGTAAAACAGGGTACTTCATCCATAAATTTTAAAACAAATGTAGTGCAAAAATATTTAAAAGATTTTAAAATAAATAAAGTGTGAAGAGTTAACTTACCTTAATAGCAATATCTCCCAAATTATGTTGCCAAAATGAACCTACACATACACACATACACTTAATATAATAATCAGAATGTTAACATGTACATGCCTCTAAGCTAACCACACTTCAACTTTATAAAGCTTAACCCATAATAACAATTAAATGTCACTACAAGTGACAAAATAAATTCATATTGACAAATAAATACGACCATTCTCATAATAGTTCAAAATAATGTACGCGAAACTAAAACAAACTCAACACTTAAATACATTATATATAATAATAATAAATCAAATATAAAATTTTCATAACCTTACGTGTAAAAATATCATTATACAAAATAAGTATAATCAATTTAATAAATGAGCATATATTTAATTGGTGCACTAATCTAAATGCATATCTAAATCAAACATATATTAACATATAACATATGAATTATTATGCATGCACAAAACATGTAATTATAAACATAAATTCATGCATTAAATATTTACAAAAAAAATGGTGATTATTAACAAAAACATGTAATAATCAACATCAAACTAAATGATTAAATTAAGTAAACTATAGTGTTATACACATAAACATGGAACTAAATAATAAAATAAACTAATAACAAGTGAATTAGAATAGTCATACATAAGTTCACAAAAATGTAATTAATTATATATATATATATATATATATATATATAGAAGTATGCAATAAATGTGTAAAATATATAAGTAAAAATAGGAAATAGAACATACCTGAAAAGAGAAGATGTTATACAGAGACAAAATGATATGCTAATAGCCTATTTATACACAAGTTGGTTACTTACTCAGATTCAATGGGTTAGTGGTTACGTGATCACAAATTTAAACAAACATTATCTCTTTGTTAACCTGTAGTGTTTCACTGAGTTTTTCAAATACACATAACACGTACTAATAAATACACAACATAACTACACCTATTATTAAATTCTAGTGATAAAATAAATATATATTAAATTAAAATTATGCACATATAAATTAAAATAATTTTTTTAACCTTAAATATTTTAGATAACTAGAAATGTTTATTTTAATATAAAAATACGCATCTTTAGATTTAATAACAAATCTATATAAAATATTATTTTTCTTAAACATGTAAAATACATAAGTAAAAATATAGGAAATAGAACTACCTGAAAAAAAAGATGTTATACAGAGATAAAATGATATGCTAATAGCCTATTTATACACAAGTTGGTTCAACTAATACTCCGATTCAATGTGTTAGTGGGTACGTGATCACAAATTTAAAAACATAACATGAAGTGTTTTTGACTGAGTTTTTCAAATACACATAACACGCACTAATAAATATACACAACATAACTACACCTATTATTAAATTCTAGTGATAAGAGGAATTAAAGAAAGAATGATCGCAAGGAGTCAAGGTATGGGAAAATTACAAGTCAAAGATCAAGTGATATAATTGTGATGAAGTCCTCATTCAGAAAGCCAAACGCTAAGAAGAAACAAGTCTTGATCAACAAGAAGAAGAATTGAAGCAAGTTTGGACCAGAAGAACAATTGGGACGACACATTAGGAGTACAAACTATGCTCACAAAAAATTGGATAATGTTCTATTATAAAGGTCTTTTCTTAATTTTAGGTAAAAGTTGTTGAGATTTAATCTAAAACTTATTTTTAGATAATAATATTTGTATTAAGTTTTATTTATTTTGTGTTACTGCTGAATCATGTAAACCACGTAGGTAGACTAGGTCATTTGTTTGTTTCACTAATATTAGGAAGAGTTGTGAATAAGTGGGGGTGTTAGAGTATTTGTAGGAAGTAGTTGCATGATTTTAGCTAACTCAGTAGTTGGTCCATCCTTTAAATATTTGTATGTTCTCAGTTAGAATAATAAGCAGAGAGAATACAATGTAGTCCATGGAGACACTCCATATTTTCACATATCAATCTTTGTTTTTAATTTCATCATGGTATCCGAGCCTCATGATATAGGGTTTGTGGGTTGATATTTTATACATCTATATATATATACATATTAAGCATTAAGTTTTTATTTTTCATATTCAATGACATCAAGCAATATGTGATATGCAAGAAGCATCTCGAGCTGAGAAGATGAGGTGCAGTGTAGGCAAGTGGGAGGTATCATCATGTGCAGTATGGGATGTATATGGGGCTAATATTCTATTCTATTTTGTTGCTCAGGACGATGGTTGAGGGAGAGTGTGACAAATCTCGACGAAAGAAAGAATACCGTCAAGAAGCAAATCTAGCACAGCTTCATGACGACGAACCGACATTGATGTAGAGGCCATATGGGCCAACAAAGACAAGCCATACGGGCTTTGAATAATAGCCATAAGGGCTGTGAAATGGATGCCATATGGGCAGGAAATAAATTCTAGATGGGCAAACAAGGAAGACAAAATGAGTTGTGATCAGTGGTGCCATATGGGCACAGGAAGGCCACACGGGCTAGATTAATATATTTGCCATACGGGCATGAAGAAGCTGTTTCAGTTCAAGGCATGCCATACGGGCTATGTTAAGAATCTGTAAAAACAAGTTTAGATTAAGGGGGAGAATGTTGAGATTTAATCTAAAACTTGTTTTTAGATAATAATATTTGTATTAAGTTTTATTTATTTTGTGTTACTGCTGAATCATGTAAACCACGTAGGTAGACTAGGTCATTTGTTTGTTTCACTAATATTAGGAAGAGTTGTGAATAAGTGGGGGTGTTAGAGTATTTGTAGGAAGTAGTTGCATGATTTTAGCTAACTCAGTAGTTGGTCCATCCTTTAAATATTTGTATGTTCTCAGTTAGAATAATAAGCAGAGAGAACACAATGTAGTCCATGAAGACACTCCATATTTTCACATATCAATCTTTGTTTTTATAATTTCATCAAAAGTTACAAAATAAACTAATGGAGATTAAATAATTTAAACATGTATATTTTATTTTGTTGAATGATATTATCTTGTTAAACTAACACTGAACAATCAACTTTTGGAAATTTATATGAATTATTCATAGTAAAGTCAATATTTATTTAAATTGAAATGATATCAATAGTTTAAATTTGTTTTTATGATTTTCTTGCTAATAAAATATGTTAAACACATTATTGAGACGTCATTTTAAGGATAAATAAAGAACATGAACTCACAAATTGTTATGATAAAAACAAACACATTATTCTCAAATCTACTTACTCAAATTTACAGGGAAAATACAATATTGTAAAAAATAAAACTTAAATAATCATCATAAACATATTTATGTTTGCAAAATAAATTGAACAAATTAAATATTTAATCTTGAATTATAAAGTAACTTATATAAAATATGTAAATGTCAAGATTAATGAATACTCATATGTCTTTTCTAAAAAAATACACAACATTAATAAATGAATAAGAAATATTTTATACACTGAATATGAAAAAAAAATTATTTTATCTTTATCGCCTCCCAACAACACCTAGTATTTTACAAAAAATATAAATTTAAACAATTCGATAAAAATAATGAACAATTATCCAGTATCCAATTTAAAGTCTAATTATATAACAACTAAATCGACTAATTATTATTGAATCAATATATGTAAATAAGGTACTTAATATTGATAAATGATAATAAAAATACATTATATTTAGTGTTAAATATAAACCATAAAAAATTTGAAAAACTCGTTTGATTCGATCTTAAGAAAGTCATATTTAAAAAGGCCCGAAGCTGCCTGAACATCTATTTTATAAAACTTTGCTTCTCTCATAAAGAAAAAAAACTTGGATTTACACAAATTTGGAATTTTAAAAATATCGAAATAATTTTTTTTTGATAGTTTTTTTTTTTCATCCAATTTTTTACACTAAAATATTTTGGGATCAAATTCTAAATGGGAAAAAATTTTGCACATCTTTATATATTTTAAGAAAATTTAACAAAGTACATTATTTTTTTGAAGAAAGAAAAGTAAAAAATTAAGTTTTTTAAATATATCTAATTCGGACCTGCTGTAATTGCGCCATTCTTGGCCCTCAAAATTTTGTATAAAATCCAAATTCAATAGTTTTTTAGAAAAATTGATTCGATCCAAATTCTAAATATGTAAATTAATAAAGCCACCCTTAAAAACAATTTAATTTCTCTTTATTTAAATTATTTAATATTTATCTTTTTAAGTTTAAATGAACATTAATCTTTTTTAGTTGAAATAAATTAGTCAATTAAATTATAATTATTATGTTCCCACTATGGCTATTGGCTTTCTATTCTACCCAAAATTTATTTTTGTTTGCTAATAGAACCTATAATATTTCTCACTTTGTAAGTCAAGAGTTATTATTGCTATTTAAGCAAGCAAAATAACTTCTAATTGGATTTAACTTCTTGTACTAGATAATCCATCAAGAAACTAACAATTCATGTTTTCAATAGAATTGCTCAGACCAAAATTCAAGACTTGTTCCACTAAAACCAAGTCCTAACAACACTTTAAATACTCATTTTAATTTGATAAAATTTACATAAAAATAGTCAACAAAAGAAACATGCAAATCAATACAAGAAGCAATGTTTAAGATATAGTAAGTCTACTATAGACCACCCCACATGAAGCATGTTTTTTACATAGTATTTAGCATAAAATGATTTAGAAATAGTAATAGTTGCTGCAATCACTAATGGGGAATTCAGAGGATGGAATCAATGGCATGTTGTTCTCCAAGTATGCAAGAGCGGCAGCAACCCCACTTCCAAGTTGTACCAAGGAACCAACATCCTTAAGAATCATCTCCATACCAGTAAGACAACCTATCACTTGTAACTACAAAAAACACCCGTAAGTTTATAGTAGAATATTTATAAATATTTCATTGTTTTTCAAAATGGTTAGTAAGAGGTAAATAGAGAGAAAATATTTATAACTTGTCTCGTTTATGAGTGATTGTGTGGTCTTAGTAAAAGGAAGTAGGATACAAGGTTATGACTCATATTATGAATTTTGACATAGTTTTTTTAAAGCTTCTCAAAGAGAATTGAGGAACTAACATATTTTACTATTAATCTTGTGTCTGGTCAATATGTAGATGCAACAAAATCTATAACATTGAATATAAGAAATGACAATATACCTCATTTAGATTTCTCACATGATCTATCCTCGAATCCTTTCATGCTACTTTATTAAGTCCAGGCCATAAGATCCAGTTGTATAATTCTATGCCCTTCTAATAACTTCTCAACTATCAATGTAGCAGGTACCATAACCGCACTAACAATATGACTAATATGACTAAACCGTTCATCTTTCTCAGTGCAGTTTTTCAGCCCCGAGGCTTCCACAACAAACCTGTGATATGAACATATAGTCACACATATCCAAAAATTTAAAATAGAGATGAGCACAGGATAATCCGATTCTTAAAATTCTGTAAGCAATTAGATGATGAAATAAAAATCGACTACAATTAAAATCATTGCACTTATAATTCTTAAATCATCTATAAACTGAACTGGTTTGTAATATTTACATTGTATCTACAAATAATGGTTTCAACATGTTTCTACTTTTTATGCATCTCACAAAGAATACATAATCAAACAAAAAATATTTTTAGTGTTTTGCTTAAGCTGCATATAAGAATAAAGCATTTAACTTGTTGTTGTTGCAAGGGGAGTGTGCCTTGCTATTATGTTATTAAATCTTTCCTCGAATATTAGATCAAGTGATGCCTGAGACCAAATAAAAGTTGAATGGAGCGAGTACAAAATCTCGTGTTCAATTTGTTTCACCTATTTGGCTCTCATTACATAAGCAACTCATGACTTCTTGTTTATATATAAAAATAATATATAAGACTCTGTGTTAGGAGGGTTTGGAGGGTCAGATATATTTCAACATATAAAGTGAATTCAATAATTATTGTAGTTTGCTAGAATCAAGAATATATGATCACATTTTGTGTAATACAACTTATGTATTATAGCCACTATCAGATATTGTCGCTTATGAATTTTTGCACATAAAATTATATAATAACGCTATGTTAAATCGTAGAAATATATAAAAACACTTTCCAAGATAATCAAAAATTAATAACTTTCCATTCTTTGAGAACAACTTTGTCATCAATATCACCAACACCAAGAAAATGCTTGATGTACCAATGGATCATCATTCTTTGGAGCAGACCTTGACGCTTAATGATATATAATGATATCGCTACATGGTAAGGTTTTCTCCAAAAACTTTATCAAAATATCCACAATTTATTTAAGTTCCTCTTTAAGAGAATGGAAATGTGTGATATGATAGCTGAGTAATGGTATTTGATTTTTTAAACCTTAAATCTAATAAACATGGTTAATAATATGGAAATTAAAATTAATTTAAATTCAAAATAAATAAGAAAATAGTAGAGATGATAGAAACATTACAATTTTCCTCGTATTCTAGTGGAATATAGAGTGTTGTATACATGTATGTCTCAATACATGGAGGCTCTAATTTTTTATAATGTAGTACTTTGCAATGGAGAAATTTGATCAAAATTAAAGAGTGGTTATTAATTAGAGAGACACATTGTGTTCAATTTAGTTTTACTTACACATATTTCTCAACAAATCAATTCTATGTTAAAATCCTTTTTATCCATATAATTAACAAATTGAGTTCTAGTGGCGGATACTTGAATCTCGTACATGGTAAAAAGGAGAAAATAAAGTGTACCAAAGTTTTTTAAGTTGTAAAAGAGAACTTTAATCGTTATATGAATAAATATCCATTCCAACCTATATTATGCCTTAAAATATCAATTCTTAACCCAACCACACCTTTTTTTCCCTTGTGACTTCAAAGCAATCATTGTATTATGAGCTAATAGCCTTCCTTCATTAAAAGCACTCTGTTTGTTAGACACTGTCTAGATTAAACATAGTTTGAACTTATTCACCACCACCTTCGACAGTATGCGGATCACAGCATTATGAAAATAGATAGGTCGAAGATCTTCCATATGTTTCAGTTATTTAACCTTAGGAATAAGACATACAAGCCTACGATTTAGTTCCCTAGGCCCATGTCGTGTATCAAAGAAAATCTGACAAAATAGAACAACATATCTTTTAAAAAAATTTCAATACGTTTGAAAAATGCCGGGTTCGACCCATGTGGATCTAGTGAGTTGTATTGATGCATGAACAAGACTACATCCTTAACTTCCTCCTCCCTAATAGGTACTATGACCTAGTGATTGGGAAATAATAATTAAAAAAAGTTTGCAAAAAGGGTAAAATTTGACACGACCTTAATCGAATAACCATATATCAAACAAAACGGTAAAAAAAACATATGTGTGTGTAAAGCCATAGGAATATCGAATATGCATGTCCCATAATTACAATATACCTATTTATCTTGTCGTGGTTTCGATATTTTTGTTTATAACTATGAGCCAAAGCCAAAGCGACCAAATCGAGATGTTCCTCCAGACTCTGATATTTTACCTTGAGCAGAAGATGCTTTTTTGATGAGTCGATTTGATCCATGTTTGTGGAGAAATGACCCTGCAATGAGAAAGTCAGGTACCAGAATTTGTAAATAACAATCTGAGAATCTCAGATTGAAATTTAATTTAATTCCTTATCACCAAATGATAAGGAGTTGTCAAAAAAGAGTACAAAATGTTTTACCTATCCAAGGGAATCCATGTTATAAAAGATGGCAACCTTTCCACTTTTGCTAACTTGATACATTTCCCTGTAGTAGGTAGCAAGGTCATAGTTGCAGATCAATGTCCTCCACCAATACTATAGATGTCATTTTCTTCGTTATTTGTATTAGTAACATATCACCTCTCCGTCCTTGAACTATTCTTGTTATCGACACTTATGGTATCTCTTCTTTCAATATATTTGTTCTCACTTCCCGTAGTCAATATATAATAAAACATCTGAAAGTATTGAATTTCTTCTTTGTAGTACTTCATTCTATAAAGATTAACAAATTATTAGAACATGGAGCAAACAAAAAGTCCAAAATACAAATTCTACTTTTACAACGACAAGTGATACCTTACAATTTCATACCACTGTCATTCCAAACAAATCCCATTACAACTCAGAACTGATAATAAGATACGATTGACAGATAAATATAACTTAATAAACAAAACCCTAATTAACACATAGTGTAACATCCATAAAAGATCCCAAACACAAAATAACATAGAAACACGAAAGCAAGGAGGTAAATTAAACAATAATTAACAATAATCGACCAAATTTAATGTTCTCCTAAATTAAATTTACTGAATTGAAAGAACTTTAGGAAAGATGATTTGGGGAAAAATACATTTCGTTCAAGGTTTAATCTTTTCCGAGATTTAATCTTCTTGGAGCTTTAGTCTTTACAAAGATTTAATATTCAGTGTTTGAGAGAAATATTTCAGCAAAGATTTAATCTTTCGTCGCCGTGGAGATTGTTTGACAGTCTGTGTTTTTTTTTGTTTATTTAATAGACAGCCGGGAAAACAATTTCAGCAAGCCCGCTCACAAGTTTTGAACAAGACCGCCTAACTTTTGGGCCCAAATCTCTGATCTACTGTAACGATTATATAATGTATTGCAATAATATGTATTGTAAAGACCTCGAAATTTTGTTGATTCAATTGCAATGTTTTTAAAATCCCTTGCAATAGACATGAAATCACCTTTAACCAGCAACGTTTTTTGGATGGTTTTAGAAAATCTGGTTGCGAAAGCAATTTTATGGTATAGTGATCTAAACCATGTATAACCATTATTCATCTAATTCCTGATTCTCCTACAGGCTGGAAGTTATTCCTCATACATACCCTGATATACTCTGGTGATATTAATGAATTACTTTATGCCCCGAAATAAATGTTTTATCAATGTTAATTATTATTCTGTTTTATTGAATTACAATATTTATCATGTTGAATTGTTATAAAATTGGACAAGTTTCTAAATATGGAACAGATTCGAGGTCGAACCAGATTGGTGGTCATATTAGGTCAATGTGTGCCTTGAATCCAGTATAGAGAACAGAGCTGTGTGCCTTAATCGGGTTTAGTGTGTTACTGATCAGCAGCCTAACCTTGGTTTTAAACTTAAAAATGAATATCCAATTCTAATAGTTGCATAACAAGGAACTAGATTCCTATGAATCATTTCAATTGATCATTGTTAACACCCGGTTATTATTATTATAACTTGCTGAGCTAGTTAGCTAACCCTTGTGAATCTGTTTAAGTCATTCTACAGTTAAAATGGAAATTATTGGTAACGAGGATCCCCAGTCCAGTATGCGATCTACGATTCCCGGTTGAGTTGGATCGAGCTAGTTTGAGTTATGCAAGTTTGTAAGAATGATTTCATTTTCAGTTGTAAGTTAAACTAGTTAGGATTTGGTATGACGTAATAAAAGTCAAGGTTGTGGTTGGTTTCTCATATTTTAACCTATAGTGATCCGTGTTTGCATAAATAAGGGTAATTGTATATAATATTTCATATACAGGTTTATATAATATGTGTGTTGTGAACCCCAAACTTCTGACCCGGGTTTGGAGGGCGTCACAACCACCATCTCTGAAGCTAATTTACTACTAATATTACCTAATATACAACCAGTACTACCACTAAAGGTACCAACAATGCTACTATAAATTGCCACTACTAAGACTAACCAATATAACATCAATGCTACCACCTGTAATACCATAATTAAACTGGCGATAAATGGAACGGCTTAAGCTAGCACGAACTTCAACCCCAACACCAATAATACCACCACTAAGCTACCAATACGACCACTAAGCTACCACCAATGCAACCACCAATGCCACCACCAATGGCACTACTAAGACTAACTAATATAACATCAAAGCTACCACCTGTAATACCATAATTAAACTGGCCATAAATGGAACTGCTTAAGCTAGCACGAACTTGAACACCAACACCAATAACACCACCACCAATTCTCCTGCAAAGATTACCGCTTTCAATGCCACCAATTGCCCTAATAAGAGCACCAGGACCAATGACACCATCAATTCCAGCAAATCCACTACTAATATTATCGTTTCTGGTACCACCAATGTAACCACTAAAGATGCTAGTCTTGCTGCCACCAATCCCACTTTTAAAACTACCGAATATACCACCAATGCTACCACCACTTATGCCATTATTAAAGTTACCACCAATGATACTCCTTAAGTTAGCATGAACTTCACCACCAACAATCCCACCATCAATTCCACTCCTAAGATTACGACTACTAGTGCCACCCATTGGACTAGTAAAATTACCATCACCAGTGACACCGCAAACAGTATTACTACTGGATTAAAGAAAAACCATAACTCTATAGTTTTCAATTAGTTACGGATCTATAGAAGTTACTAAGCAACGGGTTCCATTGAGGCAGAAAATGGTGACCCTACCTATTCATGTATTGAAAATATAAGTTCTTCCAACACTAAAAAATTTCCCAAACAAAGCCTACATATCTATCAAGTAAGAAATCTCATCTTCAACCATGTGTGTTGTGAAATGAAGTTAAAAAGTGATGGGGCTTCGTGAGATCTTAAACTCCGAATATAAGTAAACTTCGTGTTTTATTAGGTCAACAAAGAGTAATTTAGAGTTTTTTGTCATATATACATTAGAAACAAAATACACCCCACATAGATCCACTTGTACTATCTACATTTATATTAATAATATATATTGGCATGGTAAAGTTAAAGAATAAAAAGAAACCTTACACGGTATATTGATGAAGAGAAAGGGATGGCACTTGGAGCATTTTCTTCATTATTTTCGGAACTTGTTGCAAGTAGCAAGAAAAATATAATTCCTGTGAAAATGTCTCTAAAGTAAGGTCATACATACACATAAAATAAATTTAATAGTATAATTCAACAAATATGAACATAAAATATAAATAATGCCTGGGATTATGTTCTATAAATTTTCATTTTTTTCATATATCATGTATTCGAGTATTTATGAGGAACAAAAAAAATTATTACAAATGTAACTGATTTTTTTTCTAACCTTGACATATAATCTTGAAAGGATAATTCTTGACATAGAGGTCATGTAAAAACAAATACAAGTGACATTCCAAGTAAATCTACATACATATATACATGGAAAATGAGATACTTATTTCAGTGTTTGATTTCTACCAAAAGTTTATGCAAATAACACATATGAAAAGAAAATGAAGAAACAGGGAGATATAAATTATTACCTTAACTTTGTTAAACAACATCAATTCATGATAACCTGTAAACCTTATCCACTTAGTCCTCCACCAATTCATTTGATTAGTCCTCCACCAATTCATTTGGAGATGTGTTTAACCTTAGAGCACCAAAACACTCTTTGATAGAAAATACAAATAACTCCAAAACACTATTTTATGGCCTATTTGATGGCCATGTACAAATTCATTTTGTTTGTAAGGGCGGCGGGCTTGTGCTCATATTAGGGTTTTACCTACATTTTTAATATTCTATACTTTGCAGGCCCAATTGTATATCATGGGTTTCAATGGGCCCAATTTAGTTTAAATTATTTTTTATCCTAGTATTAATTTCTTATTACAAATTAAAAATTTTCTTTTTATAAAAATATAATTTAACAAAGTCTGCTCCATGTATTATACAAACTAATTGGGTGTTGATTTACAACCATAAGTAAACATGCATTACTCTAATTTATTTTGTATTGTAAATAAAATGAGATTCTATAAATTAAGTGGTAAGAATTTTATAAAAAACTTAACTAAAAATGATATTTTCTCGGAAATTTAAATTTTATTTAGTGAAATTATATATAAATTCCCTACTGACCTCAACTAACAATAATATATGTACTACTACAACCCTAACTAAGAATAATAAAGTACAACTATCATACATTCAAGTCTTAAAAACCTCTCACAATAATTGAGATATTATTCGTCATGTAAAAATTAATATTACAATAACAACATTTAATCAAATTAAATTTCTGGAGGTATAAGATTGAATACCAAATTTTTGACAAACAAGTTATACTTATGGGAAAAAAGATACAATTTTAAAAATATTTACTAATTGCTATCTTTATTTAAACATATGAATTAAAATGAATGATAATATGATTGTTGATTTTTATTCTATTCTTAGTCAATTTGATTTGAACATGTAAAATGACAATATATTTGGGTAACACTATATATACCATATTCATTCACCCGTTGATTGGGAAAAATCTAAATTGGGAAGAAATTGAATGAGAAATCAGTCTAAATTGGGAAGAAATTGAATGAGAAATCAGCTGATAGTGTCTAAGTACATAAGTTGTTTGACTTACCCATATGTACTTTGACATAATTATAATGAATATTTTTAATATTTTCAATTCTAATGAAAATTTATTATTTAAAATAATGCTTATATTTATAAACTTGTTTTGTAACTCAAAATTTTCAATACACAAGTTTTCCAACAAATTTGGGTTTTTTACAAGGTGGGTATGAAATGCAAAGAGAACATTATTTTGTCAAATATGTACCAAAACATAATTCCATTATTTTTTTTAAGATGAATAAAGTGGATACGTACAAAAATTACTTCTACAATTTCCTTCTTTGAATAAAATTATTAATATTAAACTTTAATTCAAAAAAAAATTATTATTTTAAAAAGATATGTAAAATTATTAATTTCACATGAACAAAGTTCAGAAAACATGTATTATGGGATGAAGTATATTCTACTAAGTTTGGCCTAAGATTTTATGTAATTCCTCATTATATTCACTTTGGTATGAAATGACTATTATGGCCCAATAAGCATTTTTTTTCTATATAACAAATAGTAGAAAATGACTACTTAAATTTCATACCAACTTTGTAATTTTTTAGTTATGATTTGAATCTACGATTATATTAGTGTTAGAAAATATTTTTCTTAAAAAATATTTTAATAATCATGCAAAGTAATGATTTAAGCAGAAAATTATAAGTTTCTAACTTCAGTTGAGAAAATTTTATAATGAAAATATGTTTTGGACAAATAATTAATGCTTACAAAAATATATTAAAATTATTTAAATATCATTTACATTACTTATATTTTGTACTACCCATTTTTTATAGTTCTTTGAGTAATTTTAATCCAAATTAGTTATTTGAATAAACATTTCTTGCAAATATTTTAAGAAAATATAAAAAAATAATAAGATCACCAAATTCCAAGAAAAAATATTAAAAAAGGAGATCAAAATTTAAATTCAAAGTTTATCAAATCCCAGAACATAGTTCAATTTGTGCCCAAAGGCGGACCTACCCATGTGGTAGGAATTGAGTTCTGATTTCCTGAAAATTAAAAAATGGTTTATAAAACTTCAAAAAAAATGGTGTCAAAGTTGATGATATTAGTAAATAACTATCACATTTTTTCCATTAGTATTTCATATGAAAGTTTAACAAAAATGACCTCATCACTATTTATTCATGAATACTTCTCATCAATATTGTTCATATTAGTATTTTTTTGATATTATAGCATATGTATTAGGATTCCTTATTGATTTTATCTTTATATTGATTGTGTGTAAGTGTGCAGTATAGAAGCAGAAATTAGGTTAACACTAGTAGGTTAACACTTGTGCATTTATTTTATCATAGGCATAACCTACAAGCTCTCAAGATATTTGCTCATGTACAGCTAGGGAATTTTGTAATAAGTTTTTATTCAATAATGTAAAAACTATTCTTCATTATTGAGTACATAATTGGATTTGATTGTTATAATTATATTGACCCCTTCTATAGGTAACTAAAGGCCTAAAAATTGATATCAAAGCTTGGTGTTTATATAAAATCACTTTAAGATCGAGAAAATAATTATTAATGGCAGATAATGAAACTCAACAAAATGTGCGGTCACCATTAGCCATAAACCAAATCAACAACAATATGAGCAGATATGAAACCCTCAAATTTCCTATCTTGAAAATTAATGAATATCATTTATGTAAAGTCCGGATGACTATTGAGACACTTAGGTGGTTAAGTGCAAGGCACAACCGCTATCAAGAAGATTCCAAGGAGAATACTCAATCACCAGTATGAGCACTTTGACTCAAAAGTTGATGAGTCTTTTTTTGAAATCTATGATAGATTTCAGAAATTGTTGAATGATTTCTGACTTGTTGACATAGAGTATGATCCAGCAGATTCAAACTTGAAGGTTCTTCTTGCACTTCCTCAAAAGTGTGACTTGAAATTTATATCAATAAGGGATAACTATGATCTTGAAGACACATCTCTAGTTGAGATATATGGAATTCTCAAAACTAATGAACTGGAGATGGAGTAGAAAAGTAAGACCAAATGGGACAAGACATGTTTCTCTCAGGGTAGAGGAAAAATAAGAGAGAAATTTGCAAGAAAGAGCCATTTCAATATGAAAGGCCATCATTGTATAGTCTGACACCGAGTCTCAAATACTCATGATGACTTACAAAATTATTGAGGAACTGAAATTGATCATGGAAATGATGAAGATATCCAACAAATTGATGCTCTTTTAGTTAAAAAGTTTAGAAATATGGTCTATATAGACTTTAAAAAAAATGTTTTGAAAAAAAGGCTGTAGTTCCTCCAACTTTACCGTGATAAGAGGAATTAAAGGAAGAATGATGGCAAGGAGACAAGGTATGGGAAAATTACGATCAAGTGCTATAATTGTGATAAAGTCGGACACTTTGTTCCTCATGTAGAAAGCCAAACTAAACAATAGAGTATAATTGTGATAAGGTATGAGCACTTTGACTCAAAAGTTGATGAGTCTTTGTTTGAAATCTATGATATATTTGAGAAATTGTTGAATGATTTGTCACTTGTTGACATAGAGTATGATCCAGCAGATTCAAACTTGAAGGTTCTTCTTGCAATCCCTCAAAAGGGTGACTTGAAAGTTATATCAATAAGGGATAACTATGATCTTTAAGGACACATCTCTAGTTGAGATATATGGAATTCTGAAACTAATGAACCCTAGATGGGGTAGAAATTAAGACGAAATGGGACAAGACATTGTTTCTCTAAGGGTAGAGGAAAAATAAGAGAAAAATTGAAAGAAAGAGTCATTTCAAAATGCCATGATTGTATAGTCTGACACTGAGTCTCAAATACTCGTGATGACTTACAAAATTATTCAAGAACTGAAATTGATCATGGTAATGCTGAAGTATATCCTACAAATTGATACTCTTTTAGTTAAAAAGTTTAGAAATATGGGCTATATAGACTTCAAAAAAATGGTTTTGAAAAAAAGGCTGTAGTAGTACTCAAACTTTACCCCTCATAAGAGGAATTAAAGGAAAAATGATAGCAAGGAGTCAAGGTATGGGAAAATTACAAGTCAAAGATCAAGTGCTATAATTGTGATGAAGTCTACACTTTGCTGCTCATTCATAAAGCCAAACTCTGAGAAGAAGCAAGCCTTGATCAGCAAGAAGAAGAATTGAAGCAAGTTTTGACCAGAAGAAAAATTAGGATGATACAATACAAGAGTACAAACTATGCTCACAAAAAATTGCATAATGTTGTGTATTTCTAACAAAGTAAATTTTATTTTATATAATGATTAGACTTTTTTCTATTATAAAGGGCTTTTCATAATTTTAGGTAAAAGTTACAAAATAAATTAATGGAGATTAAATAATTTAAACATGTATATTTTATTTTGTTGAATGATATTATCTTGATATTATCTTGTTAAACTAACACGGTTTGAACAATCAACTTTTGGAAATTTATATGAATTATTGATAGTAAAGTCAATATTTATTTAAATTGAAATGATATCAATTAGTGTAATTAGTTTTTTATGATTTTCTTGCTAATAAAATATGTTAAACACATTATTGAGACGTCATTGTAAGGATAAAATAAAGAACATGAACTCATAAATTGTTATGATAAAAAAAACACATTATTCTCAAATCTACTTACTCAAATTTACAAGGAAAATACAATTTTGTAAAAAATAAAACTTAATTAAGCATCATAAAATATTTATGTTTGCAAAATAAATTGTACAAATTAAATACTTAATATTGAATTATAAAGTAACTTATATAAAATATGTAAATGTCAAGATTAATGAATATTGATATGTCTTTTCTAAAAAAATACACAACATTAATAAATGAATAAGAAAATATGTTATATAGTGAATATAAAAAAAATTGTTTTATCTTTATGGCCTCCCCACAACACCTAGTATTTTAGAAAAAATATAAGTTTAAACAATTCGATAAAAACAATGAACAATTTTCCAGGATCCAATTTAAAGTCCAATTATATAACAACTAAATTGACTAATTATTATTGAATCAATATTTGTAAATAAGGTACTTAATATTGCTAAAGGCTATATTAAAATAAATTATATTTAGTGTTAAATATAAACCATAAAAAAAATTGAAAAAACTCGTCTGAATTTCGATCTTAAGAAAGTCATATTTAAAAAGGTCCGAAGCTCTCTGTACATATATTTTATTATAAAATTTTGCTTCTCTCCTAAAGAGAAAAACTTGGATTAACTCAAATTCGGAATTTTAAAAATATCGAAATAATTTTTTTGATAGTTTTATTTTTCATCCAATTTTTTACACTAAAATATTTTGGGATAAAATTCTAAATCGGATAAAATTTTACACATTCTTTAATATATTTAAAGAAAATTTAATAAATGTACATTATTTTTCGAAGAAACGAAAGGTATAAAATTAAGTATTTTACATATATCTAATTTGGACGTGCCTTAATTTGCGCCATTCTTGGGCCTCAAAATTTTGTATAAAATCCAGATTCATTATTTTTTTAGAAAAATTGATTTGATCCAAATTCTAAATATGTAAATTAATTAAGCCACCCTTAAAACTATTTAATTTATCTTTATTTTAATTATTAAATATTTATCTTTTAAGTTGAAATGAACATTTATCTTTTTTAGTTGAAATAGATTAGTCAATTAAATTATAATTAATATGTTCCCACTATGGCTTATTGGCTTTTTATTCTACCAAAATTTTATTTTTATTTGCTAATAGAACCTATAATATTTCTCACTTTGGTAAGTCAACATTTTATTGATTGCTATTTAAGCAAGCAAAATAACTTCTAATTGGATTTATCTTCTTGTACCTAGATAATCCATCAAGAAACTAACAATTCATGTTTTCAATAAAATTAGTCACACCAAAATTCAAGACTTGTTCCACTAAAACCAAGTCCTAACAACACTTTAAATACTCATTTGAATTTGATAAAATTTACATAAAAATAAGTCCACAAAGAAAGGTGTAAATCAATGCAAGAAGCAGTGTTTAAGATATAGTAAGTCTACTATAGACCACCGCACATGAAGCATATTTTTTACATAGTATTTAGCATAAATGATTTAGAAATAGTTGCCTGCAATCACTAATGAGAAATTTGGAGGATGGAATCATTGGCATGCTATCGTTAATTCAGACCATGGAATACTTCCAAGTTGTACCAAGTAACGAACATCCTAAGAATCATCTCTATACATGCAAGACACCCTATCACTTTGCAACTACAGAAAACACACGTAAGTTTATAATAGAAAATTTATAAATATTTCTATGAATATCCAATTTAAACTTAAAATTGAATATCCCAATTACAAAATTGCTTAACAAGAAACATGATTTCTATGAATCATTTCAGTTGATCATTGTTTACCCTCGGTTATTGTTAGTTTAACTTGATGAGCTAGTTAGCTCACCCTTGCGAACCTGTTATGTCATTCTAAAGTTAATAGGAAATTATTGGTAACGAGGATCCCGGTCCTGTATGCGAGCTAAGATTCCAGGTTGAGTTGGATCGAGCTTAGCGGGAGCTTTGTGTTATAGTTTGAGTTATGCAAGTTTGTAAGCATGATTTCATTTTTAGGTGTAAACTAAACTAGTTGGGATTGTGGTACGACGTAATAAAAGGTTAAGGTTTTGGCTTGTTTTCATATTTAACCTGTTGCGATCCGTTGTTGCGTAAATAAGGGTTATTGCATATAATATTTCATATACTGATTTAATATATTGTGTGTGTTGTGAACCCCAAACTTCTGACCCTGGTTGGAGGTGTCACAACCACCATTTCCGAAACTAAATCAACCACTAATATTCCCTAATATACACCCAATGCTACCGCTAAAGCTACCTAGCATTGCTACCACAATTTTCGCTACTAACACTAACCAATATTTCAGCCATGATACCCACTATGCCAACTAGCCATTCTACCATGAGTACCACCACTAATGATTCAAGTTATGCTACCACCAATACCACTACTAGATTAACCAATATAACATCAATGCTACCACCTGTAATACCATAATTAAAAGTGGCCATAAATGGAAGTGCTTAAGTTAGAATAAACTTCAACACCAATACATATAATATACTACAGTTTCTCTAACCGATTTACCGCTTCCAATGTCACCAGGTACACTAATAAGAGCACCGGGACCAATGTAACCATCAATGCCACCTAATCCACTACTAATAGTATCATTTCACGGTACCACCAATGTAACCACTAAAGGTGCTAGTCATGCTACTACCAATGCAACTATACCACCAATGATACTACCACTGATGTCATTATTAAAGTTACCACCAATGATACTCCGTAAGGTAGCACAAACTTTACCACCAACAATCCCACCACCAATTCCACTCCTAAGATTACGACTACTAGTACCACCAATTGAACTAGTAAAATTACCACCACCAATGACCACCGCTACAATATTACTACTGGATTTGAGAAAAACTTATAACTCTATACTTTTTTGAATTGTTACGGATCTATAGTAGTTACATGAGGAACTGGTTCTAGTGAGGGTGAAAATAGTGACCCTACCTATTCATGTATTGAAAATATAAGTTCGTACACCACTAAAAAATTTTCACAAAAAACCCTACATCTCTATCAAGTAAGAAATCTCACTTTCACACAGGGTGTCTTGTTAAATTAAGTTAAAAAGTGATGGGGCTTTTGTGAGATGGGAAACTCCATATATAGTAAATTTCATGTGTTATTAGGTAACACCAACTAATTGGGTATTTGATTTACAAGCATAGGTAAACAAGCCATACTATAATTTATTTTATATTGTAAATAAAATTAGTTTCTATAAATTAAGTGGTAAGCATTGTATAAAAACTTAACTTGAAAATGACATTTGTGGAGAGTTTAAATTTTATTTAGTGAAATTATATATAAATTTCCTGCTCGCCTCAACTAACAATAATATATGTACTACTACAACCCTAACTAACAATAATAGAAGTACTACTATAATAGATTCAACTCTAAAAACCTCTCACAATAATTAGGAAATTAATGTCATGTACAAATTAATATTACCATAACAACAATTTAATCAAATAAATTTTTAGAGGTATAAGATAGCATAGTAATTTAGCATAAAAATGATTTAGAAATAATTGGTGCAATCACTAATGGGTAATTCAGAGGATGGAATCCATCGGCAGCCCACTTCCAAGTTGTACCAAGTAACTAACATCCTTAAGAATCATCTCTATACCAGTAAGATAGCCTATCACTTGCAACTACAGAGAACACCTGTAAGTTTGTAGTATAATATTTATAAATATTTCATTGTTTTTCGAAATGGTTAGTAAGAGGTAAATAGAGAAAATATTTATAACTTGTCTGGTTTATGAGTGATTGTGTGGTCTTACAAAAGGAAGTAGGATACAAAGGTTGATGGCTCATATTATGAATTTTGACATAGTTTCTTTAAAACTTCTTACAAGCTTCTCAAAGAGAATTGAGGAACTAAGCATATTTACTATAATCTTGTCCTCTGGTTAAATAACGTGTTGATATGAACATATAGTCAACAAAATATCCAAATAATGTAAAACAGGAGATGATGCACGGAATAATCCAATTCTTTAAAATTTTGTAAGCAATAGATGATGAAATAAAAATGGACTACAATTAAAATCATTGCACTTGTAATTCTTAAATCATCTATAAACTGCCATGGTTTGTAATATTTACATTGTATCTACAAATAAAGATTCAACATGTTTCTACTTTCTATGCATCACAAAGAATATATAATCAAACAAAAAGTATTTTCAGTGTTTTGCTTAAGCTGCATATAAGAACAAAGCATTTAACTTGTTGTGTTGCAAGGGAAGTGTGCCTTGCTATTATGTTATCAAGTATTTCCTCGATAATTAGATCAAGTGATGCCAGATAAAAGTTGAATGGAAGGAGTACAAAATCTCCTGTTTAATTTGTTTCACCTTTTTTTGGCTCTCATTGCATAAGCAACTCATTACTTCTTGTTTATATATAAAATAATAAATAAGACTCTCTCTTAGGATGGTTAGGAGGGTCACATATATTTCAACATATAAAGTGAATTCAATAATTATTGTAGCTTGCTAGAATCAATAATATATGATCATATTTTGTGTAATACAACTTATGTATTATAAACACTATCAGATATTATCGCTTGTGAATTTTCGCACATAAAATCATATAATAACGCTATGTTAAATCGTAGAAATATAAAAAATACTTTCCAAGATAATCAAAAATTAATAACTTGTCATTCTCTGAGAACAACTTTGTCATCAATATCACCAACACCAAGAAAATGCTTGATGTACCATTGGATCATCATTCTTTGGAGCAGACCTTGACGGTTAATGATTTATAATGATATTGCTAAATGGTTAGGTTTTCTCCAAAAACTTTATCAAAATATCCCCAATTTATTTTTATTCCTCTATAAGAGAATGGTAATGTGTGATATAATAGCTGAGTAATGGTATTTGATTTCTTAAACCTTAAATCTAATAAACATGGTTAACAATATGGAAATTAAAATTAATCTAAATTTAAAATAAATAAAAAAATAGTAGAGATGATAGAAACATTACAATTTTCCTCGTATGTTGGTGGATTATAGAGTGTTGTATACATGTATTTCTCAATACATGGAGGCTATAATTGTTTATAATGTAGATAATTGCAATGGAGAAATTTGATCCAAATAAAGAGTGGTTATTAATTAGAGAGACAAATGTGTGTTCAATTTAGTTTACTTACACATATTCTCAACAAATCAATTCTATGATAAAATCCTTTCTATCCATATAATTAACAAATTGAGTTCTAGTGGCGGATAGTTGAATCTCGTACATGGTAAAAAGGAGAAAAATAAAGTGTACCAAAGTTTTTAAGTTGGTAAAAGAGAACTTTAATCGTTATATCAATAAATATCCATTCCAACCTATCTTATACCATAAAATATCATTTCTTAACCCAGCCACACCCTTTTCTCCCTTGTGACTTCAAAGCACTCATTGTATTATGAGCTAATAGCCTCCCTTCATTTAAAAAGCACTCTGTTATTAGAACTGTCTAGATTAAAACATAGTTTGAACTTATTCACCCCACCTTCGACAGTATGCGCATCACAACATTATAAAATAGATAGGTCAAAAGATCTTCCATATATTTCAGTTTGTTTTAACCTTAGGAATAAGACATACAAGCCTACGATTTAGTTCCCTAGGCCCATGTCGTGTATCAAAGAAAATCTGACAAAATAGAACAACATATCTTTTAAAAATATTTCAATACGTTTGAAAAATGGCGGGTTCGACCCATGATGGATCTAGTGAGTTGTATTGATGCATGAACAAGACTACATTCTTAACTTCCTCCTCCCTAATAGGTACTATGACCTAGTGAATTGTGAATAATAATTAAAAAAAGTTTAGCCAAAAGGGTAAAATTGACACGACCTTAATCGAATAACCCTATATCAAAGAAAACGGTAAAATTTTGACAAAAATTTAAACAACTTACCCGAGCAGAAACAAAAACCATGTAAAACCATAGGAAAAAACATATGTATGTGTACTATCCAACTAAATCATAGTGGAAGACATTTAGATGTGGAGGCCATAACAAGGAATATCAGATATGCATGTCCCCATAATTACAATATACCTGTTTGTCTTCTCGTTGGTTTCGATATTTTTGTTATAACTATGAGCCCAAAGCCAAAGCGACCAAATCGAGATGTCCCTCCAGACTCTGATATTTTACCTTGAGCAGAAGATGCTTTTTTGATGAGTCGATTTGATCCATGTTTGTGGAGAAACGGACCCTACAAAGAGAAAAGTCAGGGTACCCGGGATTTGTAAATAACAATCTGAGAAATCTCATATTGAAATTTAATTTAATTCCTTATCACCAAATGATAAGGAGTTGTCAAGAAAGAGCACAAAAGTTTTACCTATCCAAGGGAATCCATGTTATAAAAGATGGCAACCTTTTCCACTGTTGCTAACTTGAATACATTTCCTTGTAGTAGGTAGCAAGGTCATAGTTGCAGATCACTGTCCTCCCACCAAATACTAGTTGTCATTTTCTTCGTTATTTGTATTAGTAACATATCTCATCTCCGTCCTTGAACTATTCTTGTTATCGACACTTATGGTACTCTCTTCTTTCAGACATTCGTTCTCACTTCCCGTAGCTCGTGGTCATCTTCTCACAATTTTCTTTTATCTTTTATAAAATGAAACCAGTAAAAAAAATTATAAGATGTGAATTATAATAACACTTGCTTAATTGATTCTTAATAAACAATTATACAAATGCCTTTATATGACCTAGGCGATTGGACACAAGCTTTTTATTTAACGAGTCAATATATAATAAAAACATCTGAAAGTATTGAATTTCTTCTCTTGTTAGTACTTCATTCTATAAAGATTAACATAACGATTAGAACATGGAGCAAACAAAAAGTCGAAAATACAAATTCTACTTTTACAACGACAAGTGATACCTTACAATTCATACCACTGTCATTCCAACAAATCTCATTACAACTCAGAACTGATAATAAGATACGATTGACAGATAAATATAACTTAATAAACAAAACCCTAATTAACACATAGTGTAACATCCATAAAAGATCCCAAACACAAAATAACATAGAAACAAAAAAGCAAGGAGGTAAATTAAAAAATAATTAACAATAATCGACAAACTTTAATCTTCTCCTAAATAAATTTAGTGAATTGAAAGAACTTTAGGAACGCTGATTTGGGAGAAAAAAATACAATTCCGCTCAAGGTTTAAGCTTTTCCGAGATTTAATCTTCTTGGAGCTTGAGTCTTTACAAAGATTTATATTCAGTGTTGAGAGAAAATATTTCAGCAAAGATTTAATCTTTCGTCGCAGTGGAGATTGTTTGATAGTCCTGTGTTTTTTTTGTTTATTTAATAGAAAGCGGAGAAAACAATTTCAGCAAGCCCGCTGACAAGTTTTGAACCAAGACCGCCTAACTGTTGGGCCCAAATCTCTTATCTATTGTAACGATTATATAATGTATTGCCATATAATGTATTTATAACGACCTCAAAATTTTGTTGATTCAATGCAATGTTTTTAAAATCCCTTGAACTAGACATGAAATCACCTTTCACCAGCACACGTTTTTTGGATGGTTTTAGAAAATCTGGTTGCGAAAGCAATTCTATGGTATAGTGAACTAAACCCTGTATAACCATTATTCATCTAATTCCTGATTCTCCTACAAGCTGGAAGTTATTCCTCATACATACCCTGATATACTCTGGTGATATTAATGAATTACTTTATGCCCCGAAATAAATGTTTTATCAATGTTAATTATGATTCTGTTTTATTGAAATACAATATTTATCATGTTGAATTGTTATAGAATTGGACAGGTTTCTAAATATGGAACAGATTCGAGGTCAGACCAGATTGGTGGTCATATTAGGTCAATGTGTGCCTTGAATCCAGTATAGAGAACAGAGCTGTGTGCCTTAATCGGGTTAGTGTGTCACTGATCAGCAGCCTAACCTTGGTTTTAAACTTAAAAATGAATATCCAATTCTAATAGTTGCTTAACAAGGAACTAGATTCCTATGAATCATTTCAATTGATCATTGTTAACACCCGGTTATTATTATTATAACTTGCTGAGCTAGTTAGCTAACCCTTGTGAATCTGTTTAAGTCATTCTACAGTTAAAATGGAAAATATTGGTAACGGGATCCCCGGTCCAGGTATACGATCTAGGATTCCCGGTTGAGTTGGATCGAGCTAGTTTGAGTTATGCAAGTTTGTAAGAATGATTTCATTTTCAGTTGTAAGTTAAACTAGTTGGGATTTGATATGACGTAATAAAAAGTCAAGGTTGTGGTTGGTTTTCATACTTTTCACCTGTTGGGATCGTGGTTGCGTAAATAAGGATAATTGCATATAATATTTCATAGACATGTTTATATAATATGTGTGTTGTGAACCCCAAAACTACTGACCCGGGTTTGGAGGCGTCCACAACCACCATCTCCGAAGCTAAATTAACTACTAATATAACCTAATATACATACCAGTGCTACCACTAAAGCTACCAGCAATGCTACCATAAATTGCCACTACTAAGACTAAACAATATACCACCAATTGCTAACCACTGTAATACCATAATTAAACTGGCGATAAATGGAACGGCTTAAGCTAGCACGAACTTCAACCCCAACACCAATAATACCACCACTAAGCTACCAATACGACCACTAAGCTACCACCAATGCAACCACCAATGCCACCACCAATGCACTACTAAGACTAACTAATATAACATCAAAGCTACCACCTGTAATACCATAATTAAACTGGCCATAAATGGAACTGCTTAAGCTAGCACGAACTTGAACACCAACACCAATAATACCACCACCAATTCTCTAGCAAAGATTACCGCTTTCAATGCCACCAATTGCCCTAATAAGAGCACCAGGACCAATGACACCATCAATGCCAGCAAATCCACTACTAATATTATTTCTGGTACCACCAATGTAACCACTAAAGATGCTAGTCTTGCTGCCACCAATCCCACTTTTAAAAGTACCCAATATACCACCAATGCTACCACCACTTATGCCATTATTAAAGTTACCACCAATGATACTCCTTAAGTTAGCATGAACTTCACCACCAACAATCCCAGCACCAATTGGACTAGTAAAATTATCATCACCAGTGACACCGCCAACAATATTACTACTGGATTAAAGAAAAACCATAACACTATAATTTTCAATTAGTTACGGATCTACAGAAGTTACTAAGCAACGGGTTCCAGTGAGGCTGAAAATGGTGACCCTACCTATTCATGTATTGAAAATATAAGTTCTTCCAACACTAAAAAATTTCCCAAACAAAGCCTACATATCTATCAAGTAAGAAATCTCATTTTCAACCATGTGTATTGTGAAATGAAGTTAAAAAGTGATGGGGCTTCGTGAGATGGTAAACTCCGAATATAAGTAAACTTCGTGTTTTATTAGTTCAACAGAGAGTAATTTAGAGTTTTTTGTCATATATACATTAGAAAAAAAAACACACCCACATAGATCCACTTGTACTATCTGCATTTATATTAATAATATATGGCATGGTAAAAGTTAAAGAATAACAAAGAAACCTTACACGGTATATTGATGAAGAGAAAGGGATGGCACTTTGAGTATTTTCTTCATTGTTTTCGGAACTTGTTGCAATTAGCAAGAAAATATAATTCCTGTGAAAATGTCTCTAAAGTAAGGTCATACATACACATAAAATAAATTAATAGTATAATTCAACAAATATGAACATAAAATATAAATAATGCCTGGGCTTATGTTCTATAAATTTTCTTTTTTTTCAAATATCATGTATTTGAGTATTTATGAGGAACAAAAAAAATTAATACAAATGTAATGATTTTTTTCTAACCTTGACATATAATCTTGAAAGGATAATTCTTGACATAGAGGTCATGTAAAAACAAATACAAGTGACATTCCAAGTAAATCTACATACATATACATATAATCTTGAAAGGATAATTCTTGACATAGAGGTCATGTAAAAACAAATACAAGTGACATTCCATGTAAATCTACATACATATATACATGGAAAATGGGATACTTATTTAAAAATAAATAAAGTGTGAAGAGTTAACTTACCTAGCAATATCTCCCAAATTATGTTGCCAAAATGAACCTACACATACACACATACACTTAATAATAATCAGAATGTTAACATGTACATGCCTCTAAACTAACCACACTTTAACTTTATAAAGCTTAACCCATAATAACAATTAAATGTGACTACAAGTAATAAATAAATTCATATTGACATATAAATACCATCATTCTCATATAATAGTTCAAAATAGTGTACCGACAAATAAAAGAAACTCAACACTTAAATACATTATATATAATAATAATAAATCAAGTATATGTAAACTATTTAAATTCAAAATAAAATAGATGTACATTTAATATTTACTATCTATATAATCCTTAAAATAAAATAACAAAGATAAATAAAATAGGTAACATATGCTTATGATTATGCAAGTGGACAAAATATAAATATTGGTGTATAAAATTTTCATAACCTTAGGTGTAAAAATATCATTATACAAAATAAGTATAATCAATTTAATAAATGAGCATATATTTAATTGGTGCACTAATCTAAATGCATATCTAAATCAAACATATATTTAACATATAACATATGAATTATTATGCATGCACAAAACACGTAATTATAAACATAAATTCATGCATTAAATATTTACAAAAAAAATGGTGATTATTAACTAAAACATTTAATAATCAACATCAAACTAAATGATTAAATTAAGTAAACTATAGTGTTATACACATAAACATGGAACTAAATAATAAAATAAACTAATAACAAGTGAATTAGAATAGTCATACATAAGTTCACAAAAATGTAATTTATTAATATATATATAGAAGTATGCAATAAACATGTAAAATACATAAGTAAAAATATAGGAAATAGAAGGTACCTGAAAAGAGAAGATGTTATACAGAGATAAAATGATATGCTAATAGCCTATTTATACACAAGTTGGTTCAACTAATACTCCGATTCAATTGGTTAGTGGGTACGTCATCACAAATTTAAACAAATATTATGTCTTTGTTACCATGTAGTGTTTTTGACTGAGTTTTTCAAATACACATAACACGTACTAATAAATATACACAACATAACTACACCTATTATTAAATTCTAGTGATAAAATAAAATATATTAAATTAAAATTATGCACATATAATTAAAACAATTTTTTAACCTTACTTAAATATTTTAGATAACTAGAAATGTTTATTTTAATATAAAAATGCGCGTCTTTAGATTTAATAAAAAATCTATATAATAAAATACTATTTTTCTTATATAACCAAATAATTAAAAATGCGAAAAATGTATATATATATATAATTACAAAAATCGGTTATTACATTCTACCCTCCTAAAAAAATTTGGTCGCCAAATTTAAACATACAAAAAACATTTAATGATACCAAAAATATTTCTGCATCGAGAAAGTCAGAAAATATTTAACCTAAAAAAAATAAAGATAGTTTCTTTAGGAAACACAAATAACTAAACTCATAACTCTAAAAGGTAGGAAGCTAACCTAGGCTCTAAATACCAAGTGTAATACCCAACTTTTCAGAAAATAGTTATACTTAAATATTCAGCTAAAACTCCAAATTAAATCCATAATAAGAATAAGTTTCTATTTTTTCATAAAATTCTAAAATCCCAGACAAAATAAAATCTTCTAAGCTGAAAATAAGCATATCTTAGTAGAAGCAGCTCCAATACAAAGATAATTACTAAAATATTGTTCCAAATCATCCAGTTTTAAGATGTAGCAAAAGCTAAGCACCTGAAAATTTGTGACTAATGAGCCAAAAGCCCACAAAAAAACACTAGTGGATCAAGTATCATAATTTTATAAAACAAAAACCATTTTCCAAAATCCAAATGACATAAGATATAAAATTCCAGAGCTCGTTAAGGCCACAAGTACTGGTGACACAGTATCCGAACTATATGCAATTAAATGGTTCATAAGTCAGCTTACTGGAATTCTTATTTGTAAAACGGGGTACTTCATCCATAAATTTTAAAACAAAAGCATGCAAAAATATTTAAAAATTTTAAAATAAATAAAGTGTGAAGAGTTAACTTACCTTAATAGCAATATCTCTCAAATTATGTTGCCAAAATGAACCTACACATACACACATACACTTAATTAATTAACATCCATATGACATAAGATAAAAATTCCAAGCTGGTTAAGGCACAAATACCTGGTGACACAGTATCAAAAGTTCATAATTTCTGTCAATAATGCCCACACTCCTAGTAAGGTATCAATAGTTCAGGAACTAGAAGCAATTACTAACTGGTTCATAAGTGAGAGCCAGTGGGAATTCTATTTGTAAAACAGGGTACTTCATCCATAAATTTTAAAACAAAAGCAGTGCAAAAATATTTAAAGATTTAAATAAATAAGGTGTGAGAGGTTAACTTACTTAATAGCAATATTCTCCCAATTATGTTGCCAAAATGAACCTACACATACACACATACACTAATATAATAATCAGAATGTTACATGTACATGCCTCTAAGCTAACCACACTTTACTTAAAAGCTTAACCCATAATAACAATTAAATGTCACTACAAGTAACAAAATAAATTCATATTGACATATAAATACCACCATTCTCATAATAGTTAAAAATAGTGTACCGACAAATAAAAAAACTCAACACTTAAATATATATATTAAATAATAATAATCAAGTATATGTAAACTATTTAAATTCAAAATAAATAGATGTACATTTATATTTACTATCTATATAATCCTTAAAATAAAATAACAAAGATAAATAAAATAGGTAACATAAGCTTATGATTATGCAAGTGGACAAAAAAAATATTGTGTATAAAATTTCATAACCTACGTGAAAAATATCATTATACAAAATAAGTATAATCATTTAATAATGAGCATATATTTAATTGGTGCACAATCTAAATGCATATCGAAATTAAATCAATATTTAACAT